>NW_024377662.1:0-8946 GCF_016835505.1 Polypterus senegalus
AAGTTTTTTTTTTTTTTATCAAACTTGTCTTTATCTAAATAGACGAAATATAAATAGATAATACAGTAGTCAGTACTCCCTTTGGGGCAAACCTTGATGCTGTGATTCCAGGAGCAAGCTTTATCCTGTCACAAATAGACTGACTAAATTAAACACAGCGCTGCAAAAAAGACTCCATTTTCACATGGATAGAATGTTACGATAGTGTGAAATCTTTTTAACTCTTCAGTCAAATCCTACCATAGAATATTTTCAGCATTTGTTTGTGATAAACATATAATTAATTTAATATTTTTTTGTTGTGGAATATTTTTCTGTTAAGAAAATATTTTTTAAAATAATTTCTGTTATTTTCGGGAGATTCATTTATTTTCTAAATTCTTCTTTGTTATTATGTGAAATCCTCTTTAAAATATAGTAGTTTTTCTTTATTCAGTTTGTAAATAAACTAGGAAAGTAGGAATATTATAATCTTTATTTTATGATATAGTGTTTTGTTTTCTTAATGATATTGTAACAACTGGTAGTTGAGTATTGAAGTTCTGGAGCGGGAACTTTGCTGGATTTTTCCCAAGCTTTTGGGCCCAGCGGAATGCCAGCACCATACACGCAGCTGTACCTAGCTCATTAAAGTGGCGAACACTGTGTCCCATACACGCCACCCGAGGTGTCTCGGTAGAAAATTGCATAGATGGAATATCTAGCTCTGTCCTTTATTACCTCTTTAATAGAGCAGAGAGTCAAAACAAAGCTTAATACATGCAGGCCATAGCCAAAGTCATTCAATAAAAATCTTTCTCCATGATGGTAATTGTTTCCACTTTTATATACCTGGCTCAAAATGACCCAAGCTCACCCAACTAACGGGAAACATAAACACATATAACATTTATGTGCAACAGAAATCGATTGCCTTGTTAATTAACAAAAGTAAACTCTAACGAAATACCCATAATGCACCATGCTTTTAAACGCTGACTCCCGGTCATTACATAGCCCCAAAGAGGGTTAGTGTCCCCACAACCCTAATCTCCCACAACAAATCCAACAAATGTCCGGGCCCGGGCACGGACACGCCCGGCCTTCCGGGACGTTCTATCACCAGTGCCAGGCTCAGTCCTGAGTCCGCATTGTCCGCTCCGGCACTGAGGGTGGATGAGGGAGATCACTCTGGTTCTCTGGTCCTCTTGTACTGGGGTCAGGGTGATATGGTGCAAACCCCGGGTCCTATGAAGCACCACCCGCCTGCCCGTCGGGCATTTGGACCCGGAAGACCACCTCGAATTTAGTCAAAATCTCCCCAGGTCCCTGCCAATGATGGGTCAATTTGGAGACAATCCCCCCTTTGGGGGAAAACACCCACACTTTGTCCCCTTGTCCCAGGGTCGGACCATGGGCCCGGTGTCGATACCCGTTTCGGGGGGCTCCAGCTTCCTCTAGGGCCTCCCTTGCCAGTTGATGGCGGTGTCCAGGGGGCTCCTTCAACTGCTTAAAGTAGTCCAGTTCAGGCTCCCCAAAATTTCAGGCTCGAGTCAAACACCAAATCCACTGGCGCTGGCTCTCCCGAACATCAGCCCCGCGGTGCATGACTTGACTCCTGTACTGCTGTTCTATATGCCCACAGGACCAGAGACAAATGCTGGTCCCAGTCTCTCTGGTGCTGACTGGTCAGGATTGCAAGCTGGGTGGCCGGGTGCGGTTGAAACACTCGACCAGTCCCATCGCTTTGGGGGTGAAGGGTGGTTCTGGTCTTCTTCCCCCCCAGCCGCTGGCACCCCCTGAACAACCAACCTCAAAATTCCGCCCTTGGTCACTATGAAGTTATCCGGCCCCGAATCGGTGAACATCTCATCCACTAGCCGGGCTGCTGTGGAGAACTCTGGTCGGGAACTGGCCTCCTCTGGCCTTTTTGTAAAATAATCCATAGCGACCAAGACAATGCGGTTCGGCTGGTGACAGGAAAAGGACCCAGGACACCACCCAATCCTCCATGGGTCCCCCGACTAGGTACTGCTGCAATGGTGCTGAGGCTTGGCTGGGTCCTTTCTGTGCGGAAAGACATCACAACAGTGAACTGCAGCTCTGCATCGCCACACCTACCAATAGAACGCTCCCGCAGCCGTGACTGTCTTAGCTTTCCCCAAAGTGGCCGGATCCAGCTGCTTCGCCAACGGAGGACCTCTGACCGCAGAGCATGGGAACCAGAAGTTGCAGCGGTCAATTCCCCCTTGGTGCTTGCCACCGTCTTGACACCGCATCGGCAACTCCAGGTTGCCCCACTGGGGTGAAGTGACTTGATCTCAGGCCCCTGGGGGACTACGTTTGCCAGTCTGGGCGTGCTTGGGTCTCCAGCCAGCCCTTTATCTTCACCAACACTTGGTCGTTTGCCTGCAGTTGCCTCAGCTGGTCAGTGGTGAATGGCCCCCCTCCCCCATCAGTGTCACCTAGCCCTGCTGATGATGGCCCCAGACCTCTTTCTTCTTGGGCGACTGCAATACCGACACTGTCGGTGAGGCATGGAGCCCTGGAGAGGGCATCAGCATTGGCATGCTCCCGCCCTGGTCGTGTGTACCTCAAAATCAGATTCTTGGAGGATCTCCATCCACCTTGCCACCTGGCCCTCGGGTTGCGGAATTTAACATCCAAGTAAGGCTAGCATGGTCGTGCGAGGTGAACCTAGTACCCAAGAGTGGGGCCCCAAAGTGCCGACTGCCAGGATCACTGCTAACAACCCCCGGGCTGGGTGCGGGTAGTTTCTTTCTGGTGACTGAGGCTGCACTATAGTAGGCCACCACTCTCTCCGGTCCCCCCTCTGGGAATCGGCTCCACACCCACATTGCTAGCGCCAGAGTCCACAAGGAAAGGTTGGTTGGGGTCGGGGTAACCAACACAGGTGCACCGATGAGGGGCTTAGTTGCTGGAAGGTTCTGGCGCCCTCAGACCACCTAAACCCTGGCCCTATTTGTCAGCTAAGGGCTGGCAATGGTTGCAAAGTTCTGACAAACCTTCTGTAGTACGGGTTGCCCAGAAAGCTCCAACTCAGTGATGTTGGCTGGTGGGGCCCAGTTGCTCCGGCAGCCACCTTCGCTGGGTTGGTCCCCACTCTCGCTACCACGTGTCCAGAAACTGGGTCTGTCGGGTGAGTAGGTTACACTTGGGGGGTTCAGCCGCAACCGGGCGCTATGGATGGCTGTCGGGACCTCCCATAAATTGTGAACAGCCTGGTCAAAGTCTCTGGATGGACCAACAGATCATGCAAGTAGACTACACAGCGGTTGGGAATGTCTTTAAGGACCCGCTCCATCCCGTCTTTTTCCAAGGTGGCGAGCGTTAAAGTCCAAAAGGCATCACCTTAAACTGCCACAGCCCTTTGTCCGATGGTGAATGCAGTTTTGGGCGGTCCTCTGATGCCAGTTCTTGCCAATACCCACTGCGCAAGTCCAAGGTGCTGAACCAACAGGATCCCGCCACATAATCAATGCATCATCGATGCGGGCATGGTATGAACCTTGCGGGACGCATTTAGTCTCGGAAATCCCCAGGGCGCCACCCCGTTTCTTCCACACCATGACCATAGGTGTGCCCAGGGGCTGTCCGAGGCTCAAATGCGTTTGCTGCCATATCACAATCATTTCTTCAGCAGCTTGATGCCGCAAGAGGCAATCTGTGGGTGCAAACAGATGGGGCGGGCCCGTGTCAAGTGGATGTTTTACTAGAGCTGTCCTGGTACAGTCCTCCTCTCGGCGCAAAAAAGTCCACAAAGTCTTTCAATAGGCGTTTGTTGCTCCTGCGGTGGCGTGCTCAGATGCTCACCACTGACGGCCCAATTCCTCCACAGCGGCAAACTCTCAGATGATGGGGGTCGGTGTGAAAGCAGTTGGGGTGCACTGGTCTGAGCCAATATTCTCCTGGGGGTCCTCTTTAGTCCCTGTAGCCCCGAACAGCGGCCGTGAGCCGGGGAGCAGGGGTGTCCCGGTGAATTCAGGTTAGCAGCCCTACCAGGATGGTTCCAGCCCGACCTGGCGGCACAGTCTTACCCGAGGCAGAGGGCGGGCCCCCGACACAACAACATGTGCTCCCCAGTGGCCAACAAGTCCAACCAATAATGCACTCATCTTGATGTCAGCGAGCCAGAACTCGTGGCTGATCTGGCTCATCCCCACCACCACAGGCAACAGTTTCTTTCCGGGCATTACTGTCCTTTTACCTGTAACAGTGCGCAGTTCGGTATTGGTGGGGTCCCGTCCTCTGGAAGAGGACCAGCTGTTCGGCAACACTCCTCTTTGTAGCAAAAAAAGTGGACCCGTATCCACTAGGGCACTGCATGGCTGCCCGTCAATAATCAGTCTAAGTACAGTCCACTGCAAAACCCACAGCGCCCCACTGTGGGCAGTCACTGTGGAGGTGCTGAAAACGGAGGCGAAGGTCCCCCCAGGCCTCACTCCGAGGTCGTTTCCGGAGATGATTGCAGAGGCAGGGGACTTGGGGCTGGGCAGTCCTGGCAAAGTGCCCTGGTTCTCCGACGGCCAGCGGTCTAGTCTTGGCCTCTGTCGGGGTTGATGTTGGTTGGGCCACTGACCTCCACTTCCTCAGGTGGTCCCCTTCCACCCCTCATTCAACTGCTCGTCCAGCGGTGGGCTGGGGATCGACCGGCTGACCCAGCCTGTAGCACCTTCTCAGCCCGCTCAGCCTCCCGCGTGCCTCACTCAGATCTCGGGTGACAACAGGCGGACATGCTGGTGGGGCGGGTTGGTGTAAGGCCCGCAGGAAGCATGGAGGCTGAGCTCCCCCCGCTGCCGGGAAAGTAGGGTAGCCTTCCGTGCATAGACCCTGATGTCAGCTGGAATGCTCCCACTCCCCACCTGCGCTGGCCGGTTAGTCAGCTCCTCTGCTGTGCTCCGGCCGAGGTTCCCCTGTCCAAAGCGGCGGTTGAGAGCAGCGGTGAGGCCTGGAGATCACGGGTCTAGGTGACAGATCAATGAGTACCAAATCCGGGACCCCCCAAGGCAAAGGGGCCCAAAAGTGTCGCGGCTCCCCGCAGTCCGTCCATCGTGGAGGGGAGCCAGATCTACCGTCAAGATATGGCTCCAGAGGCATCAACCGCTGTTCGGTAGCTTAGCAGGTGACCGCGTGGGGGAGGCCCAGCGACTGGTGACTTGGGTGTTGTTGCGGCAGCTGAAGGTTCATTCTGGCCGTGCTAGAAGAGTGTAACACTGTTGGGGAAAACTGGCACCATCAGGCCAGTGTGACACCTCTCTCCGCATTGTTCCACTTGTCAGGCGCCAGCATAGCTGTTCTCTCGGATGGACGCTCTAATTGACAATACTCTGCCCATAAGCGTCTTCTAAACAGCCCGAAGTCCCACTTCTGACACCACTGTAACAACTGGTAGTTGAGTATTGAAGTTCGGAGCTGAACTTTGCTGCGCATTTCCCAAGCTATTGGTTAGCGGAATGCCAGCACCATACAACTGTCCAAAAGCTCATTAAGTAGGGGAACACCGTGTCCCACACACACACGAACCGAGGGGTCTCCAGATAATTGCATAGATGAAATATCTAGCAAGACACAGCTCTGTCCTTTATTACTTTTTAATGAGCAGAGGTCAAAAAAAAAGCTTAATACATGCAAGGCCATAGCCAAAGTCATTCATCAACACATCTTTCTCCATAATGCTAATTGTTGCACTTTTATATACCTGGGCTGCAAATGACCCAAGCTCCCCAACTAACTGAAACATAAACACATATAACATTTTATGCAACAGAAATCGATTGCCTTGTTTAAATTACCCAAAAAGAAAACTCTAACAAAATACCCATAATCCCAATTGCTTGTTAAGCTGACACCGGTCATTAAAAAAAGTTATTTATATTGAAAAGTATATGCTTTTATAGTGTGTTATATAATTAATTCCACTACTCTGGAACTTTATTTTAAAATATTTTAATTTCTCGTGACTTTAGCTTTTTCCAAGAACAATCACTGTATAGTATACACTGCCTTTATTTTGTTTTAAGGCATTAATGCATGTGTTTTCCCTTATTGTACTGTCTTGAACTATGTAGATAGTATTTAAATTAGAGCAAATCAGGAGAAGAGCATGATCCAGGTTTTTTGCCAAGTTGTTAATAGGATGTCAGACTGATCTTTCACCAGAAACCAAACTAAACTGAGAACCCAAAGTGAGGAGAAAAGCAAAAGTCAAAAAGACAGTCTTTATACAGTATTTAGTGTTTATCCACCCAACCCCAGTAAAACATTGCTACTTGAACTAACCCTTTTAAACCCCCTGACCTAACTAAACAGGTTACGACTATTAACATGCTCCTCATCAACTGGGGATGCATCATAGCAATGGGATCCACAAATGGTGCTACTAAGAGAACAGGCAATATTTGTCATTGTAAAAAGTAAATAATTTTAAAACTTAAGGTGCAAAAACATGTAAACAAACTTCTGATTCAGGATCTCTACATGTTAAAATTGTATAATATGCAATCAACAGAGACAGTGGTGCACATGTTAAAAATTTTATAATATACAGTTAACCAGAGACTCTGCTAGAATTTTAAATTATTGTATTTCAGAGATCATAAGGGTTGACTGTCTGTATAGTCATACAGAATGAGGTGTATACAGGACTGTCTTTATCTGCAATAATTATCTCATTATTCAACATGCTTGGGTTGCACACTTTCCCCAGTCACTACCATACTACCTAATAATATGCTGCATGGTCAAATCAATATTTACTAATTCATTTTTAGCAGTGAATCAGCCCCATTAATTGTGTATGTCTTTAAGGTCCAAACTGGCCAATCACATGTGGGGGCATTGTCATATGAGTTGTCTGAATCATGATTTGTTTCACAAGTAATATGAGTTTAGTAGAGAGCTGAACCAATGTGAAAGATCTGAATGTCAACTTGTAATTTTATTTTGTAGCATGGATATAGAAAGTTAGCTTACTTTTTCTACCTGTGTCTATCCCCATTTTTGCTTGCTTTAACTGCAGAATCATTACATTTACAAAAGTGTGTGAAGCATTTTTTCATCAAAGATATGGGGAATTGTGTTTTATTATTATTATTATCTCCTTTGCAGTTGCTTCCTCAATCCAAATGACTTCCAACCATGAGACACTAAAAAATAAATTGGGTGTCATCACAGGGCCGATAGGTCATGTAGTTGTTCACTCAAACCAGGCATAAAACATATATGTTTATTTCTAAACTGCTGCATTGGCATCTTTTTAGTACTCAGTAGAATGTTCAAATGCCCGCTCCGTGGTCTGTGAAAACATTTTTCTGACCATATATACATGATGATCTGTTAGCCATGTCTAAAAAACCTTGTATTTTAAAAATTTAATGACTGTTTTGGGTTTCTTAGTACTTAGTGAAAAGAAAGTTTTAAAGCTTCCCCGCTGCCTTTGCATCATTTTGGATTCATGCTATAGGGATTGTGAGATGCACCTTTCTTTTCCTGGGGGTTCTATTTCCCAAAATTTAAAACTTTTTTTTTTTTTTTTTATAACTGAACATTAATAACTTACAGTGACTGTGAATCTTGAGGAGAAAAAGCTTTAGCAGCTCTTTAATCTAAATTAATAAAAGAGTTAAAGCAACTTTTGTATAGTTATCTGTTAAGATTTTTTTGGGGGATGCCATACTGGTGATGATATGCTGCTTGATTACTGACCTTAGTGGATTTTAATTTTGTTTGATAGAGCTTTGGGTGTCAATTCTGTATTCACCAGTGAACCTACTCAGGATAAGCAAATGTGGAAGTTGATGATTGGATGGATTCTTTTTAGTTTTCTTAACAGACACTTATTCTCCAAAAGTGGAGTTTTCCAACCACATTTTTTTGGGAAAGTTGAGTTGGATGTATTTACTGTTTACCTGTATGAAATAAAAATACTTAGAAAAGGTATTTTTGGGGTACATGACACATTTTTATCATTTGATTGAATACTTTAGTATTTTTCTATAAATGTAGTTGCTTCTGTGTTCTTTGATCTAGAGGCAATATCCAAGGAGCTAAGGTATTACCATAGCAATCATATGTTTAAATATAAAGTTCCCAGACACACAGCTGTTAACTTTGTACTTTCTTTTTTAAATGACAATTAAATTGTTATCACTGGACATTCTTCAAAGGTGGTAGTATCTTTCAAAGTAAGAATGGAAATGATTGTTTTAATAGGGGAAAATGTCAGTGTCAGTACAGTCCCAAAAGTAAAACAATCTGTTATGTAATCTTAAAAATTTTGTACATCTACAGAATAGATTGGGCAGCATCAAAAATGCTTTTACATACATCATTAAACTGAGGGGGGGGTTGATAGCTTTTGTTGTTGCAGAAACATGTGGAGGGCAATTTGGGAAAAATGCACGTACTCTACAGGTCACTTGTTAAATTATTGTGTAGAATTTTCACTGCTGTTTCCCAGTGGACAGAATTGTGGCTGTATAAAGGGGTTTGGTTAACCCCAAAACTTGAAATTATGTTATTTGAAGAGGAAAATTATTTTCAACATAAGGGGAGTTAACTGCCATATATGGGCTGTTTTTTCTCCTCCCGGCTAATGGGAGGAAGGATTTTTGATAATTATAAAATAAACAAAAATACTTATCTTGGTTCATCTTTTCCTTTTCTGTTTTTTTTTCTGATCCTCTCAAATGAATAAACCTTCTCAAAGGGTTTTGAATTGATGAAACCTAATTTGTTTCAATATTTTTTGTGTAGTTTTTTCTTTTTAATAATATTTTTAAAATCTTTTTTAACAAAAGAAAGTTCTAAAAAAAATTTACCACAGAAAGCAATAATTGAGAAGCATAAAAATTAACTGTAATTCTAAGTGGTATAGACATATAGTAAAGCTTAATCAAATTAATCGCTCATTAAATTGGGGGTGGTTTTTGAAAATTTTTTGGGGGA
>NW_024377663.1:0-15796 GCF_016835505.1 Polypterus senegalus
TGTGCACATTCTCCTGGCATTCACACATTCTGATTTTTCTCTCTTTATAAAGCACTGCATTGTAGGGTAATTGGTGATATTAAATATTTTGGTCTGAATGAGTTGTGAGTTTAAGCATTCCCTGAGATTAACTGTTTTCTTCTTTATGGCTGACTCTTAATTACAATTGACAGGTGAAAAACTGGATAGGTGGATAGCTAAATGGCATATTTTCTGGCATTTTGGGAAACCATGCTGTTGCTGTAGTTTACAGTCACCAAGTTTAATTTCTTTATACATGTGCATTTAAAATGTTTGTGAAGTGTTACTTGGTTGTGTCTTAATCATTTATATGCCAGATAAGAAAAGTGTGGGTTTTCCATCAGCTCTGTGCTGAATTGGGGCCAATTTGCTTCTTCACTGTGGTTTCTTATGTTATAGGATCAGTCTATTCCTGCCTCGTTTCTACAATATACTCACCTATTAGTACAGCTTGCACTAATAGACTTGTAAACTGACAAAACACAAACTGAGTCACCCCAAACTGAATGCAGTTTTGAAGCGCATTTTTAAAATACAAATACTCAGTTATTCATAACAATACAAGTGTTATGAACAGATAAATGCCCTTCATTGGTTTATTTTCCTCCAAGATCAGAGCAAACAGTTGAAAGGAGAAAACCATTCTATACACCTCCACTAAACTGATCATATGTTTAAGTCACTTCTTTCTCAACACTTGAAGTAGGGTAGTAAATTTAGATTAACATTTCTTCTGTTTTCCCAGTTTCAGTCACACAAAGAATCCTGTCTGAAAATCAACTTCCCTGGATCCTAACTTTGTATCATTGCATGCTTTACTTTTGTCCTGCTTTTGTTTCCCTACACCCATAGTAGCAGCTTTCAGTGTGTCTGTCTTTAGGGTACACTTGAAGATCACAACACATAGCTTTGTTCACATTTGTCTTAAAAGATTGAGTTCTGCCAGTGATAATCTTGGGTGCAAAATGATTTGATCAATAGCTATGGAAAGTAAGAACTCAGTAGTAAATGTTTTCTAATATTTCTTTCAAAACTGGCGGTTACTTTGAAATGTAGGTTGAATCACTCATTTTCTCCATTTGCTTGCGTGTATTACAACAAAGATTTTCCTATGTTCCTTACTGACAGGGGTAGCTGCATGTGCTGCCAAGCCACTGCAGATGATTAAGAAAACAAAGTCAGATTTGAATTCAACCACCTGAGGCCGGCACAGGACACTCCACTGGCTCTCAGAAGAAACATGCATTAAGTTCAGATCCTTTTATGCTTGCCTATAGAGAAGTCAGTGGATCAGGACTGTTGTATACGGAGGCACTCGTGTTGTTCTATGCTTCTTTTCACCCACTCAGGTCTGCTAATGAATGACTTCCGGTTATGCCACCTCTTCTTTTAATCAAATCTTGGTCGAGAGTTTTTACATTTGTAGCTTCTAGCTGATAGCATGGACTTCCTTCTCTACCTGAACTGCTGGTTCCTTCTCTGTGTTTAAAAAACATTAGAAAACTCTTGTTCTGTAGTCCCATGGTCCAGCCTTGTTGAGCTGTGTGGGTGCCACCAGGGAGTGCTGTAGGGATCCTTGATCCCTTCTTTGTGTGGTTACCAATTGACTGGAAAGTGCCTCCAACAGGTTACTTCGAGGTCTAAGTTACAAGAAGAAGCTTACCCTCATCCAGGTTAGTTGGAATCAGATGGAAACATTTTAATAATAACGTAACATGATTGACATTGTCATTGTCATGAGTGTTGCTGTCATATATATATATATATATATATATATATATACATATATATATATATACACACACACACATAAACATATTTATACATATGCACATATATATACTGTACACTATATATACATCCACATATATATATATATGTGTGCACAAAACCACGCTTTTATCAAGGCTTCCGTCGGGTAGTCTTTTGAAATGAAATTTTCCTCCAATCAGTCGTAGTAACTGCGCTTTCTTCCGACTGTTACATTTTTGTAGCTCTGATGTGTGCATCAATGTAATCGGTGTAGCAGGAAATCATGCATTGACAGAAGTTCCCCTTTGCTTGGAATGCAAAGTGTGATTAAATGCGTTATTTTTTAACGCGTTATGGAGCACATGCATCGAAGCTTCTCAGCTGTGCTTGTGCTAAGAAAAGGAAACATTTTAAAAATAACGTAACACGATTGTCAATGTAACCTTTTGTAAGTAGTGCCTGGAGGATTCAGAGTGTGGAGAAACTCTAGAGACAGCGTGTGTATTAACTTGTGGATTTTTCTGTGAGTATTTGGTGGCAGCGTCACAAAGTTGCTTCCGCAAGGCTGCGTTAGCTGCGAGCTCAGCTCAGCCTTAACTGTCAATCCCCCCACAAACACAGTCTCTCGGAATTTGCATAAGCACAGCCATTCACCAGCAATTTTAACTTAGTTACAAAGTGATCAAAACTCTCGTTTATATCCTGCATCCTCTCATTAAACTTAAATCCCTCATTAGCCGTGGGCATGACAAACGCCAACGGCAGCCTGTCTATGAACTTAATTCAAACTTTAGGTTTACACCGTGCTTTGTTTCTGAAGTAGCTGCACTCGTGAATATGGTTGTATGTGTCACTCGCTCGCTCTTATTGTTTCGCTGCCTTCTCAATTGTATAATGCATGTTTTCCTTGTTTTCTACGTACTGCGTTGACAGTCAGTTCACGTGATTACGTGGGAGGCGTGATGATGTCACACGAAACTCCGCCCCCCACGGCCATCGAGCTCAACTCCATTACAGTATATGGAGAAAAATAGGTTCCAGTTATGACCATTACGCTTAGAAATTCGAAATGAATCCTGCCCAACTTTTGTAAGTAAGCTGTAAGGAATGAGCCTCCCAATTTTCAGCCTTCCACCTACACGGGAAGTTGGAGAATTAGTGATGAGTGAGTGAGTGAGTCAGTGAGGGCTTTGCCTTTTATTAGTATAGATAAAACCTTTAATTTGAAACAGGGACTTGAATCTGTGGGGTTGTGTCTGGGGTAATGCCCCCTAGTGTTCACAATGCAATTGTGAATATTTCTCTCTTTTAGGGAAATTTCAAATTTTGCAGTGGTGAATTGAGGCTGACTGTCTAAAATCAATTCTTTCATATAGTGTTCCCTTCTGAAACTGATGTGAGAAATTTAATCAACATAAAAAATGTCACTTAAGGGGCGAATGCAACTTCTGTAATGGTTTATAAGAGTTATCATAAAATGGTAGTTCAAAATTGCATCAGTAAATGGTCCTACAGTTTCAGTTACATGCTTTTCCCATGGAACATTAGGAAAGGATAGAGGTTGTAGTAGAGATGCATGTACAATTGTGTGGATTTGACACATTATATACTACATGAACCAAATGAACAAGTGACCTCTTCTGTTATGTTCAGACCAGCAGGAAAGATCTCATAATCTGTTTTTTGCCCTTACAGTTCCTTGATGAATCTCATGTGCAATATGAACACGTCTCTCCAGCTTCTCTTACACCAGCAAGTGATGTAATCTATTAATGATACAGCCATCTACTAAAACAGCTTAAATCTGAAATAGGCTCAAAGGTTTGAATCTAGTTCTTTTTCAGATAATGGCAATTTTCTTTGTAAAAGTTCTCTTCATTGAATGTGTAACAGACAATTAAAACAAGCAAATTTACAGTAAAAATTTCATGTGTAGTAATTGACAGGAATGCCTTTTTTAATGTCCATCTATCCATTATCCAACCCGCTATATCCTAACTACAGGGCCATGGGGGTCTGCTGGAGCCAATCCCAGCCAACACAGGGCTCAAGGCAGGAAAAACCCCAGGCAGGGCGCCAGTCCACCGCAGGATACACACACACACACCAAGCACACACTAGGGACAATTTAGAATCATCAATGCACCTAACCTTCATGTCTTTGAACTGTGGAAGGAAAACCAGCACCCGGAGGAAACCCACGCAGACACGGGGAGAATAAACAAACTACATGCAGGGAGGACGCTGTAAGCGAATCCGGGTCTACAAACTGCAAGGCAGCAGCACTACCCAATGCGCCACTGTGCCACCCCTTTTAATGTTTTTCCATTGTGCTATTTACTGTAGATATGAGTAAATTTAATAAACAATCAGCTATACTATAACATGAATGAGGTTTGTACTGAATCATGTGATTGAGATTCTGTGGTCTGTCCATAGATCTATGTGTAATTCTGCACTTCCTATTCAGGTCTATAGCAAGAGTCAACAGATAAGTTTGACTTGGATCCAAATTCTTGCAGAGCCACTATTCTTGACCAGGCCTTGTCATAACTCTGCCCAACCACTCTCTCCATACACACATATATTATTATCATTCTAGACAAGCAAGCTGAATAATTTTAATTAATCTTTTTCTCATGAAACCCCACAACTATGTGTACTGTACCCAAGCACTTCTACTGGTTAGCTGGGAAGTAATATTCAACATTCATGCTGCAAGTTACTGTATGTTTCAAAAGAACAGGCCAATTGATACTGAGAATCTTTATATCAGTGATACATCAACCAAAAAGTAAATCTTTATGATGTCATCATTCCAAAATTCCCAAACGACCTGTCTGATCTGCAATAATACAGTTACTATCATAAGAGAGTACAAATAAAAGGTACCGCTGTCATCAGAAGCATGACATTTACAATAAATCTAATCTAAAGCAGTTTAAGGCTCAGCAACAGGCACAGAAAAATTAAGGTCATGAAAGCAAACTACAATCAGAGCAAGAAAATGTTAACCCATCCACTAACTTAACAAGAACAAGTGCTTCCCTTCCAGCTATGTGGACACTGCCTAAACTCAATAAGGCTTTCACTGTTGCTTGAGGTATTAAAAAAGTGCATTATAGACATTTTATTAGAGTTTGCTAGTGATAAATCAATAGGTAATGTTATTGAATCTGTGAAAAAGATAACTATGTTATCTAAAACTACTGTACATTCTGTTTATGTGTTGGCAGCAAATACCAAAGTCAAGTGACAGATGGTGTCAGTCAGGCTACTCATATATTCTTGCCATTGGCAGACAAAAGACAGGGCACAACTGTACATTTATGTACAATAGCTTTGTGGAGCAGAATTGAGAAATAAACTGCTGGCATATAGTAGGGAAGGGTTCTTAAATTTTCTGATCACCTACCCCTTTTTGCCCTAGTGCTGCAATTGAGCCATTTGAGAAGCTTGCTTATAAAGCAGTGCCCTCCGCATGCCTTTCTTCTGCATGATGACTTTATAATCAGACAGGCAAATATGGAGTGATTATTTAATTATCTCATTGTGAACTGTAACATGCAAATTCTGAAATCAAAGAGGCAAAAGTGGAATTACAGTATTTAATTTAATTTTGAGTTTTCTCCCTCGCCATGAATGAGTTGCCATGATGACATGAATTTATTACCATTGCCTGTCAAACATTCTACATGTGTCAGATTTTATAGACGCCTAAAGCTAATAGATTCTAGATGGTAATTGATAATGTAGCACCTGTAAGATAGATTGATGCCCATGCAGGTAAACCTCCCCCTTTTCTTTAGTTACATACATATGCTAACACCGATTTTTTCACTTTATTTTAGATGCAAATTCTATAGAGCTTTCCTTATTTTCAAATTCAACAGTCCTTATAAAATTACATAAGAATGGCATCTACAGTAACTATTAGTCTATAGCATCAGTAGTAACAATAATGGGTAATGCAGAGAAAACCATCGTTAGTACTGACTTATTCCTAAACAAATGTTTCACAGTATCAAACTGCATTGAATAGCATCAGATCAGGTAGTGGCTGAGATTCCACACTGCAATTTTCTATGGTTACACAACTAATGCATAGCTAGAAATGATTGTATCATATCAGAAAGTAAGTCCCATGAATGAGTGTAATGTCTGCAAATCAGAAGGTGTATGGTCTTGCATAACTGTTTTCACATTTTCTAAATCTGAAATTAACCCTTCTTGCTAAATTATTTTTAGAATAATAGCAAGGTACACAATGACACATGGCAAAAAGTGGTCATAGTCCTTCATTTGTCTTTTCCCCTTTATATACTTAATTACGTAGACTTTAACAAAATTTCCCAAATCCCATACATTTACCACTCTTGTCAGGTACTGCAGTTCAGCAATTCCTCTTCCTTTGATATCTTTGGCCCCAGGCAAGCAGGAGTAAGAGCCACACATTCAATGATTATGTATTACTAGCTGTGTAAGACCATGCTGTAAAAAGCCTAAAACTATTAAAATTGTCATAAAAAAATTGAAATTCAGAGTTGGCTGTTTTTGTTTTCGCAGACGTGCTCGCCACCATTTTCTATCAGCGGCTAAGCGAGTTTCTCTCTCCTCAGAGGTTTCTTTTTGCCGATGTGCTTGCCTTACTTGTTTATTAGTGGCTAAAAGAGTTTGTCTTTCGTTGGTGGTTTCACTTTGGCGACAGAATTGCTTTATTTCAGCTTCATGCTGTAGCCTCGTACTTCTTTCTTCTTCCGACTCGTTAACTTGGGGCTGCCTTGCCGCTCTATGAGCTTCATTGGATTTTCGTTTATCATTGGCTGAGCTTTCAAAGTAGCAACTTCCTTTTAATATATGGCATGCCTTATGGAAACAGTATTTCAGCAATGACATTAAATTTATTGGATTAACAGAAAATATGCAATATGCATCATAACAAAATTAGACAGATGTATAAATTTGGGCACCCCAACAGAGATATTACATCAATACTTAGTTGAGCCTCCTTTTGCAAATATAACAGCTTCTAGACGCCTCCTATAGCCTTTGATGAGTGTCTGGATTCTGTCTGGAGGTATTTTTGGCCATTCTTCCATACAAAATCTCTCCAGTTCAGTTAAATTTGATGGCTGCCAAGCATTGACAGCCTGCTTCAAATCATCCCATAGATTTTCAATGATATTCAAGTCAAGGGATTGTGACAGCCATTCCAGAACATTGTACTTCTTCCTCTGCATGAATGCCTTTGTAGATTTTGAACTGTGTTTTGGGTCATTGTCTTGTTGCAATATCCAACCCCTGCGTAACTTCAACTTTGTGACTTATACTTGAACATTATCCTGAAGAATTTGTTTATATTGGGTTGAATTCATCCAACCCTCGACGTTAACAAGGGCCCCAGTCCCTGAACTAGCCACACAGCCCCACAGCATGATGGAACCTCCACCAAATTTGACAGTAGGTAGCAGGTGTTCTTCTTCTGCCATGCAAAGCACTTTTAGTTATGACCAAATAACTCAATTTTTGTCTCATCACTCCAAAGTACCTTGTTCCGAAATGAATCTGGCTTGTCTAAATGAGCATTTGCATACAACAAGCGACTCTATTGGTGGCGTGACTGCAGAAAGGGCTTCTTATTCATCACCCTGCCATACAGATGTTCTTTGTGCAAATTGTGCTGAATTGTAGAACCATGTACAGATACACCATCTGCAGCAGGATGTTCTTGCAGGTCTTTGGAGATGATCTGTGCGTGTGGTAATGTGCCTTACTGGCATGTAAATGTGTTTAGTGTCCTCTGCTGTGTAAAGAGGGAGGCTTTTGTTTGGGGAAAAAAGGTAAAGAAAGGAAACTTGCCTTTTTCATTTATATAGTGCAGACAGATGACTTCACTGACCATATTAGTGCCTTTTGGGGAGTGTCGCAGTGGGTCTCATGTAGACTGGAGAGACAGCCTTGCAATTGACTGGCCGGGATGGCATTGTCAGTTCTCCACTCCTGCACGCGTTTCCCGCAACCTCATTAACACTAAAAGTGCAAAAGAAAGTCCAAAGGGCCTTAATATTAGTGTACCGCAGTCTAGTAAAGGGATCCCGTGTTCGTAGTTGTCTGAGCTGTAGCTCAGGGGAAGGAGGAAAAAAGGAAAAAAATGGAAAGTGCTTACATTCACTAAAGGCAGAAGCACAGTCCGCATCTGAAAAGCCAGCACAGCTATGCACGCGCGCACCGGCTGCTTGACTTTTTATAGTAATTATGTGGGATTATAGACGCTGCTTTTGGCAAACGCGTTCACGTCATCACGTACCCCGGGAGGGATGACGTACGGTGGTTTAATTGGTCAGCGAGGGCCAATACAAAAGGGAATCGTGGCCTCTAGAGGGGGTTCTTTCTGACTAGATCTTCTTAGAGAAAGGTACCTGGCAGAACAGCATTACGGCTTGTGCTTTGTTTTTGTAAATATTTTTTCGTGTATATATAAATATCTCTTGATTAGCTTTGGTGGAGATATTTATTGGGTTGTGGTTAGTGGTGCACTGCTTATTTTTGTATATACATTTTTTTTTTGTATTTTTGGGTGAATCATGTATTATACACTGTTTGGAGGAGCAGCTTCCTGACTTGGATCACTGTGGAGGAAGACAGCTTCACATTTTGCTTTTGTGTATATATTTGCATTTCACTAGTTGGTGTGCAGTATACTTTTTATCATTTGGGACTTTCAGGAAACACTGTAAATATTGTATATAGTCATTTCTGGGCTCCATTTGATTACTGTTTTTGTGTGTCCTTTGCGGCATTGGATTGTGTTTTAATATATACATTCTGCAGGACATTATTTTTGATTTTTCTTTAAGTGCACCTGTAAATAAAACCTCACTTTATTTTTCAAAAAACCCAACCCTTTTGTGTCCGTGTCTTCCTGTCTTACGCCATCATCCTGGTTACGCTCGGTCCCACATACTAGACACCTAGAGTGTAGGCTGGTGTTTCCAATTCCCACTACACGGGGTGTCACAGTGGGTTGTCTGTAACCATTCTCACAACCATTCTCTCTCCTGTATTTTTCTTGGCCTTCCAGACCTGGGTTTAACAGCAACTGTGCCTGTGGCCTTCCATTTTCTGATTACATTCCTTACAGTTGAAACTGACAGTTTAAAACTCTAAGATAGCTTTTTGTAGCCTTCCCCTAAACCATGATACTGAAATCTTTGTTTTCAGATCTTTTGAGAGTTACTCTTCAAAGGAGAGTAAAAGGGAAGCACAACTTGCAATTGACCACCTTAAGTACCCTTTCTCATGATTGGACACACCTGTCTATGAAGATCAAGGCTTAACGAGCTAATCCAACCAATTTGGTGGTGCAAGTAATCAGTATTGAGTAGTTACATGCGTTCAAATCAGCAAAATTACAAGGAGACCCAAATTTTTGAACAGCCAGTTTGTCACATTTGATTTCATTTCATACAACTAAACACTGCTTCACTAAAAATCTTTGTTTGGAAAACACCTCAGTACTCAGATGTTCCTAGGAAATGAAAGTCATACCACTGTTATCTTTTTTGTTGAAAGTAAATTATTATGCAGGCTGAGAGGGGTTCCCAAACGTTTTCATATGACTGTACAATTTAAAGAGATTGTTATTTTCATGGGAATTGTTACATATGCATTATTTTCACTTTTACTTTAAAACTTTTGTAAAAACATTACTTGTCCTTTATTTCCGGCCCCGGGTGTGGTTAAATCTTTCTCGCAGGACATATAACGCTGGTCTTGTTGTGAAGGGGGTGCAGCTGAACGCACGCTAAGGAGATGTAGTCGGATCATCTGCTGTCTTTCTGCTGCTGGCGAGCGCGTTTTCTCGCGTGTTTCTTTTGTCGCGCTGCACGTTGATCATTTAAAAACCTGTACAGCAGCTATCCTTTTGCCACTTCGTGTCACTGCCGCTCGCATTGTGAAGGAGGGTTCTGTACGAATGCTAAGGAGTTGCAGGTGGATCATCTGCTGGCTTGTTGCTGCTGGCGAGCTGCATTTTCTGTGTTTCTGCTTGTTGCGTTTTGCGTTGATCATTTCAAAGCCTGTACAGCAGCCACTTTGCGTCTCTGCCGCTCGAGTTGTGAAAGGGGGGGTGGGGGTATTGGGGTGAACGCACGCTAAGGAGAAGCGGTCGAATCATCTGCTGGTTTCCTGCTGCTGCTGCCAGCATGCTGTGTGTTCTGCTTGTCGCTTGTTGTTTTAAAAGCTGGGAGCAGATAATGTCTGTCTGCTAAAAGCTGTCCGTGAAGATGTCCGTAAACTTGTTTTAAATGTTGTCTCATTGACTTGTTTTAGCGTGATGTTAAAGTGTCTCTCGCGGGACATCAAATTGTCTTCAGAGAAGATCATGTCTCGTCTCCCTAGTCTCCATCCCAGGATTTTTTTTATAATAGAGAGATATGTAGAATGCTCAAAATTAAACAAAGTAGAATGAGTGTAACAAATATCATTAGAACCTTGGTAGTCATTAATCTTGCATCAATAGATGGTTTTCTGCCCTATGTTTAGTCTGGCTTGGTCTTTACTACCACTTGGCCTTTGATTAGAATGTCAGAAACAGGCAGCACGTCTGTCTGAATATGGTTGTTGAGAATGGTGGTCTCTTCATGTACAGATGACAAGACAGAGAAAGACAGAGTGACCAAGTTATACCAAATTCTGTCACAAGTTCTGGACCAATGGTACATCATGATACAGAATGGTCCTCATTTTCAAGATAAATCCTAAACAGACACATTTTAGATCAATGGTACACAGACTGTCTTTTCAAAACCTTATCCTCTCTTAGAGCCATAAATCTACTTGTCACTTCCTGGAGAATGGCTAATAGAATGTAGTGTCCCTTCCACTCAATGCTAAACTCGTTGCTGTTCAATTTATGGGCTTTCATCTCAGGACAATTGTATTTTTAAATAAGAGAAAAGGAAAGAAGAAATGCAGCTTCAAACAAAGATTAAGTCATAAAAACTGGCCTAGATGGTGTTGTTCCTATCAATGAAACCCTGGGGTTAGGAAAAAATCTGGTTTGCCCAGCTTCCTTACTTTTTACAACTAGATGTTTAGGCAATTGTTAGTAATAAAAACATTATAAACCTATATGCTAGATATTCTTATTGGATACACTCCTATATGGAATGCAACACTGCTTTCAGATGTTTTTTATGAAGTTCAAGAGTTGAGCCATACACAATATCATCAATATAAAATTGTTCAAAACGCTGATTGCTCAGAAGATATAACATCACCTGCTAGAAAAAACAGCTGCTGAAGCAAATCAGGAAGTCTTTATGTGTGATAAATGTGGTTAGAGATTTGCCTTCTTCATAAAGGAGGAGTTGGGAAGTGTTTTAAAATTCCAGGGTTAGTGATGATCAAAACAGGCAAGTTTGATTTGTCTAAAGTTTCATTAAAGTGACATTAAAATTAATTTCTATGGTGACTGTAAAACATCACTCAAAAGAAAGATGGACGTTTTAAGGGTTTTTATTTGGGTAGAACACAAGGAAAACTACTTCCTAAAGCCTTATTCACAATTCTGTATTTACTTGTGTTCTTTTCTAAAGCTGCGTAAAGTATGTAATCTGTCATTCATCTAGTAGAAGAGTTTGTTTCATGTCTCTGATGTATCTTTAGGACTGAAATCACCAACACTTGCCAGTCCTATTCACCCAATTTCTCCAAACACAGCTCTTTAACCAATTTAT
The DNA here is from genome assembly GCF_016835505.1 of Polypterus senegalus. Taxonomy (NCBI): domain Eukaryota; kingdom Metazoa; phylum Chordata; class Cladistia; order Polypteriformes; family Polypteridae; genus Polypterus; species Polypterus senegalus. Next base: position 11,514 of record NW_024377663.1, read on the forward strand.
TAATAAACAGCAGAAGGCAGACTAACCTTCCTGCTTGCACCAAACTCTTTTCTTTTCACTTTTTATTTGTCTCATTTACATGCTGCCATTGCTGACCAAAACACCATGTTACTTTTTGTGTCAACAAAGACTTGACAAACAACATATAGTGTTTTTTGCAATATGTCTCTTAATAATATGCTGTGTGAAAGGCTCAATATAAAATAATTTTAAATGCTTAAAAATGTTTGGACCCTTTACTATTATGATTAAAAAATATGGTTAGACATGTGATCAAGCATAAACTGCTGTAGTACTGTGTAAACTCATTTCTGGCAGATGCAGGGGGCAGGACCTCTACTGTGTTTATTTGGTGATAATTTTTATTTATTTGCAAGGTAAAATACAAGAATGCTAAAGAGAGATAATGCCTCCAGAAAAAATAATTTATGCAAAAATATCCTTATTAATTACTTTATGCATACAGACATGTACAATATTAATAAACAATGAATGATTCATAACTTCCAAAGCAATTGACTGTAAACAGTAGCCCCGTTTGCTTTTTTTTCTGAACTTAGCCTTATTTATTGATAGATTTGGTTGAAATTAATTAAAATCCTAAATCAAAACAAAGGCCCACATTGACAAAGTGGCAGCTTGGAAAATATAGCTTAGTTTTGTTTATACAGTGAATCTGGCAACTGATCAGGTCAAGAATTGTTATTTAACAGTGTTGAGTTCTATACTAAAAACCACTGTGAATTAAATATTGAGTCAGGCTCATTGGGCACCGCATGCTATAATTGCTAAGTACTTTAAGGAAAGTGAAGTGAAATTGTCTATCAAGTGGCAGTGTAGAGCAGCCTGACTCCATTCACAGAGTGAGTGAACTCATATAAATTTTGTACATTCAAATATAGCAGATGTGATGGTGTGTTCAACACATTTTTAACTATTGTGTTTTTTTAATGACAGCACAATGGCAGATATTCAGTATTTTAAACCTTTTTTCTAGGTTTTCAGTTATTCAGTTATTCCATCGACCTGCAGGCGATGCAGAGTATTGGTGTGTCTGAACATTTAAATTATGAGGTAAACTCACCCATTAGAGGCTATGGCTTGAAGCAGTAGTCACTGTACTACAGAGCAGGTACAGGCTGAAGGAAGTATGGGTATTTTTCCAGTTCAAAGTGTAGTACGAAGAAAGGGAATGGGTCTACAATGTAAAAATTGTGAATTCTACAGAATTTTTGTGTTTTGCTATTTTTAACATCATTTTGTTGATGTAATTTCCTTTTAGGTGTCTTTCCTGGTTGTGGTTTAATAGGCTGTATTGGTTTTATGACGCCAATCTTGTGATTTATAATGTCATGGCTGCATGAATATAAAACATGGTGCCTCAGCATTCTGATTAGTTTAGTATTTGAATATTTTTTAAATGAATTACACTTGTTTTGCTACCTTGAGCCATATTTGTTGCTTTGTTCGTTTTAGATTTTCTAATAATGACTTTGACCTGCCTCACGATAAGGAAACCAGGGTACGAGTTGAGTGTCCTCCCTGTGTCGCATTTGCATGCTCTCCCCATTTCTGTGTGGGTTTCCTCCAACAGTCCAAACACATGCAGGTTAGGTGAATTGAAAACACTAAATCAGCCCATGTATACTTGCCCATAATGGATTGGCACCCTGTCCTGGGTTTGTTCCTGCCATGTGCTGTCTTATGGTATCTGGGTTAGGCTGTAGTACCCCCCAACAACTTTGGCCTGGATGTAGTAACTTAGAAAATAACATGGTATGACTTTGGCCTGTATTTTTGACCATTCTTCTACTTAATAAATTCTTTTTGTTTTTAAATGTCATTTTAGGAGTAATACTTTTGCCCTATGTTCTTTTAAGAGTAAGCCTAATATCCTGACCAGCACCTACCATACTGCTCCCCATCTGCCACTATTCCAATGTGTACTGGTTATCAGCCAGTTAAGAGGTATTTTAGAGAAAAACCGTGAAGATAGAAATGTAATAAAAATGTATAAAACTTCAGGAGTTAATAGAGAGAGGTTAGAACCCCCAACACCCCCACCCCATGATCTTTGAATTGTTTAATAGGATTTAAGGGAATTGAGCTTTATTATTTACCTCTTTCATATAGTCCATGGTGCTAATGACTTATACATCCAATAGCTCACAAAGAATTAAACTGTGAAATCTGAGAGGTGAACAATGAAAATTTACATATGCTGAGGCAGTCCACTTTGAGGCTGACAAAGCTTTCATGGTGACAAAGAGAAGAGCTTTATTTAATATTGTAATTTGTGCAGAGTACAGTGAAATTGTTACTTGCATGTCTGAACAACATACATACAACAAAATACATATTGTCATTTTATTGCATAGAAAACACAAAGCAGTTTTCCCTATGTACTCCTTGTTCTTCTTTCTGTGCTCCCATTTCTTGAAACCTTTAGATGGACAGACTAGTTCTACATATAATAGTGTTACCTGCTAGTGAGGAACACACTGTTATATAACTCCTTTGGTGGCCATCTTTGATTGCTGATGTAACATAATTGGTGGCAGGCCATTTCATAAACTGTCATGCTAATGTATCACATACATGTACTGTTTTGCTGTCTTGTGCTCTACACCATTTAAATTGTTCTGGTGATTTTACCACTGACCTACCTCTCACAAGTGTGTGATCATTCTGCTGCCAACAACAACATTTAATTATGTAGCACTTTTTTATTTTTATTGAATGTATTAAAAGCAAGTAACATTCCATACAAACAAATAAAACTTAAAAAAACTAAATTCTTCCGACCCAAGAGAGAGGAAGACCAACAGCCAGAATAAAACTTTTAAGAGTAGAAAAGAGGGAGGAGAATCCTATTCTCCAATATAAAAACTTATTCTAAAATGTGACTGACTAGATCAGGCATGTGCAACCCTCTGACCCTCTGGCGAATCCGCCCGCATACTGATTTTTATACGCCTGTGACGACTTTTCCAAATATCATTAAATCTGGCCCGTTAACCCTCTTGGTTATGCCTGTTTGTTCTTGTGGTATTGTTGGATTATTTTTGATCGTATGATGCGGCCAGTGCTTTCTGAAGTACTTTATATTGTGCTTCCCCCACTTTTATGGCACGTTCGGAACTGTCGCACGTTTAAAGTGTGCAAGAGCTCGTAGTCACATAGTCGTTGACTCTGCTGCATCTCTCTGCTCTGCTGTCGTGCATAGCATCGCGCAGTCTTTTCATGGTTTTTGCTAGTGCTGTACCTATCTCCATGTTGTTTCGAGTTTCACGCTATATCGGCCTACATTTCAATACTTTCAAATACTTGTGACTTTTTGATCAAACCCTAATTAAGATGGCTTCAACAAAGAAGAGAAAAGTGGACGCTGAGAGTCGTACATTTCAAGAGAAATGGACTGACGATTATTTTTTTATAATGCAGAAAGTAAAACCTCTTTGATTGATTTGCTTGGAAACTATTTCAGTTATAAAGGAATACAATTTAAAAAGACACAACAATACAAAACACGCTAATCACAACAATTACAAAGGTAAACTAAGAACAGATAAGATACAAAATTTTAAAAAATGAGTATCGGCACAACAGATGTTATTCCAAACATACTGATGTAGCTGACAATATTGTTCGTGCAAGTTTTATTGTTAGCGAAAAAATTGCGAAGCACTCAAAACCATATTCTGAAGGCGAGTTTGTCAAGGAATGCCTTACTGCAGTCACGAAAGTTCTGTGTCCAGAGAAAAGCCATGAAATGGAAAAGATAAGTCTTTCCCGTTGGACAATAACGCGACGAATCAACGAAATGACCAGTGACATAAAATTAAGCATTAAAAATATTGCATCAAAATTTGAAGCATTTTCCATTTCTCTTGATGAGAGTACAGACTCCAATGATACCGCTCAATTGGCTATAGTTATTCGCGGAGTTGACGCTAGCTTCAATTGTACGGAATAATTGCTTGCTCTCCAACCAATGAAGAATACAACAAGGGGTAAAGATATTTTCCAGGAAGTAAAAACTGTTTTTACTGTATTTGATTTAAAGTGGGAAAAATATGCGGAATATCCACCGATGGAGCTCCATCGATGATTGGACCAAACATCGGAGTTGCTGCCCAAATAAAAACCGAATTATCAAGTAACAAAATCAATACTGAAGATTTGTCGGTATTGCATTGCATTATACACCAGCAAAACTTATGTGCAAAGTCAGTTAAATTTGCACATGTGATGGGCACAATAACTGCATGTTTAAACTTCAT
>NW_024377664.1:0-25445 GCF_016835505.1 Polypterus senegalus
TTCCATGCGAAATTAAAAATGGAAAACTTGTAAATAACATAAACTCCCACTTCAGTAATTGTTCATTGCCTTATTTTTTCTTTTTTGGTAAAATTCATGAAAGAAAGCTAATTTATTCCCTCTATGTGATTTCTCGCATATTCACTAGGGGAGGGATATTGCCTCGTTATATTTTTTTTTTAGGTTCAGGTTACTTAAAATGCCACAATTAAAAGAACTTGATCGAACAGGAGCTTCGTCGATTCTAGAGGAAAACAAGATTGCATCTGTTTTAAGGTCTGATTGAATCTTTCTACAGATCCATCAGTTTGAAAAATGATTGACTGATGTTTTAAGATGCTTTATTTGTAGTAACTTGCAACCTTTCCTGAATGTTTCAAAGGTAAACAGGGTCCCGGCAATATTTTTAATGTAGCCAGGCCCAAGTGAACAGCTTCCGGTACCGAGTAGCATAATCCCCGGGTTGAGGGTTCTACTGACCAAAAAAAGATTGACACCCATTTATTCAAAAGGGAAATCAATGAGGGCGCACGGGTGGCGAGTGGTAGGCTGCTGCCTCGCAGTTAGGGGACCCGGTTCGCCTCGGGTCCCCCCATGGGAGTTTGTTTCTCCTCCGCGTTCGCGGTTTCCTCCGGCCTTGGTTTCCCCCCACAATCCAAAGACATGCAGGTTAGGTGGATTGGCGACCCTAAATTGGCCCTAGTGTGTGCTTGGTGTGTGGGTGTGTTTGTGTGTGTGTCCTGGGGGGTTGGCACCTGCCCAGGATTGGTTCCTGCCTTGTGCCCTGTGTTGGCTGGGTTTGGGCTCCAGCAGACCCCCGCGGACCCTGTATTGGATTCAGCGGTTGAAATGGATGGATGGATGGAAATCAATGATGGGAAGTGGAATGAGAGGAGCATGATCCTCCAGAAATCTGTCATATCTGACACTCTGGGCAAGAAATACATAAACAATGGACCTCCTCGCTTATTCCGGCCAGTAAAATTGGTTCCCAGGAGATGGGTATGCGCTAGCTCACAAACTTGCCGCTGGTAAGTTCATGGAACTAGTAAAGTGACCTTCCTCCACCTCATGTTCCGTATCTTGATACAGTAAAACATTTTGAAAACACAAAGTGGGGTCCAGGTGGCATAGAAACATTAATTAGCCATTGACTGATTCTACTGCATTTCGGAAACCTTAGGAATCGCCATTCCACTGTTCTCTTTAAATAATAAAGGGATGGCTCTAAACTGAAAGTGTAGAGAGCTCAATGGATCTTTATTTACTTGTGAGATTCACTTCTGTGTCAGGTCTAGGTCTTCCACTCACGCCATACTGTATCTTTGTTGCAGTTTTGAAACACAGCATGGAGACAGCCGATTGAGTTATTCCTGTCTATAGCAAGGCCTAATTTATTGGGGGGAGTGGGTTTGTTTAACCGCTTTAATATTATGCCAGTCCTGCTCCAGGATAACTGCATAAAAGAGGGGGGTAAAACAGCCATTGTTGGGGTTTTCATATAGCCCCTATAAGTAATTACAAAGAGACGGACCTTGAACCATCGAAGTTTCCCCATGGATACAGGTTAGACTGGTCTTCCTTTTCATCTACTGTTGCAGTAAAACAAAGGGGTGAGCAACAATAGAGATGTTACTTCTGAATCGGTTGGGGGTTACCCGATGGACATTTACCAACCCCCACTCCAGTATAATGAAGTGAAAAAGGGGGTTAGATAGAGCACCATACCTTTTGCTTTTGTAATGTTGCAGTCCATTGGTTCAATCAGCTGGGAACAGTTGTCACAATGTCCCCAGCGTTGAAACAGCAGGGAAGGTCTGGTGCCAGCAGTGGATCCTTTGTTGCAGCAGGTGGGCTCAGAGGGACAGCAAATCTCTGTTGACATAAGCAAGCTGGCGTCTTCTCTGTCTGATTTGCAGGCCACCTGGTGCCATTCGATCCCCTCTACCAAGGCCTCCATGTTTTGAAGGAGTGCTTGTGGACCTGCTAAGCAGATAATCAGGAGGACATTAATAAGTGCCCTCATAACCCAAGTGTTATACCACCTGCCTCGGTTGCTTTTGTCTGGATGTAACCAGCTCCCAGTTTTCCCTTTGTTGCGCTTAGACCCTGGTCGGCTACTCTAAGTCAAATCACCAAAGGGGCTATTCCTAGCCTGCTGGTCCACAGTTACACTGTAGCGAAAACTCACGCTTTGAGGGTGTCAAATCCTCAGTGAGATCATAAATAAGCCCACTGAGTTTCTCCCTTAGGTAATGACACCAATATGTGGGCCCACCCCACTCATTTCCAGTGGTGGCCAGCAGCCATACATTCAAAGATCAAAAATATGATTCAATATCTTCCGCTTAAGTAAATGGTGTTCAGGTCCTGCTTTTCTGTCATCTTCAGAACAAAATCCTGCCAACTGCCCAATGTAATTAATTTGAAAAAACAAAAAATAAATTTTTGGGGATTGGCTTGCATATATTGTTGACAGAGTAGTCAAAGAGCCTGAAACCGGTCTGTAGATGTAAACAACAAAAGACAATGGATCAATAATGATAGAGAATTTAGATTTTGGTGGCAGGAAGTAGGGTAGGTCATCAAGGTGGGACTAAATTGAGGTCATCTGAAAGGGATGAAAGTGACTTAATCTTCTGTGGTTGTGTAAAATGAAAGAGAGAAGGCATTAATGCCCTTTTCACAATGATTTCGCGCCTTGAAAATATATATATATATATATATATATCTATATATATATATATATCTCTGTATATATCTATATATATATCATACATAAACACACACGTATACACACTGGGGTTCCCCACGCACTAGCCACTTTACGTTCTTCTGCTCACATATGGGGATGGTTGTACAATTTAAACAGTTTTTTATTTTCATGGAATTGTTACATACTGTATGCATAATAGAACTAACTATTTTACATTACAGAGTAATTTAAACCCATATTAAAAACAGTAAAACGTAAAATTTGAAAGTAAATTATGTTTTGTTGCACTCTTTTTTTTATTACATTATATAATTTCGTTCTGTTTGGCTTTGAAATATTTTTTAAACGAACACTTTTACTGTAAAACTTAATTATAAAACATTTTTTAATTACATTTTCATGAATATCGCATTGAATTTTGATTCTGTGTTTGGACTTGCACGGACAATGTAACGTATAACTGCCTATGACAGAATTCCGCTTTTCTCTCTGATAAATAAAACCACTTTTTGGAATGTTTGTCTCTGTGATTTATTAATTGTCTTTTTGAAATCTATTCTGATGGGAAACGGTTAACCTTTTAATACAAAAGCATTTCAAGATCTCCTTTTTTTGTCTGTTATCCAGGGAAGATGTTTCATTACCTTTTTTAGATACATCCTTTTTCAACAGTAATTGGCGTGGAAGACCGGATGGTGTTAACAGTTATAGTTATTCTTGGAATATTGTAAGTTGATGTTTTTATCTTCCGCGATGATCACCACCAACTGTTTCCCGCATAGTCCATTGATATGCATTTAACCAAGCTGCCGGTAACTGATCAACAATTTTGGGAAAAATTTGTTTGACTTCACTTTCGTGCTAGGATTGCCTGTGTATTCATTTCTTCTTTTGCTATCCCAACAGGATGAAATTATCAATAAGATTTGGACATAATATATCTTCTTTAATTGGGGAACTTAAAGTAGCAAAACGGAAACAGATTAGAGAAAAAGAGCAGGAAATGTTCCTCAAAAGCATTCACACAAATGAGATGTGAGGAACCATGTGCTGTTTGAATATGGTTGAGAGGAGGTGTGACGAAACACCATGTCAAAAGTCTCATCTTGTGTGTATCTGTATATGTAAGTAATCCCTCCTGGGCGAAGTTTGCCTAGAAACACCCGGATAGATGAAAACTCCAAGTAGAAACCATATGTATGTTTGGTTATTTTTATATATCTTGTTATAAATTCCCACACTGTTAATATTGAGCCCTCTAGGCATGAAGTAACACCTTTTAGTCAAAAGTTAAACTGCTCTATGACAAGACAGAGATGACAGTTTTTTCTCACAATTAAAAAAAATGCAAAACATATCTTCTCTTCAAAAGAATTTTTGTGTCAGGAGCAGAGAATGCGATAGAAAAAGCGTGAGAAAGCAAACAATCAGAAAATCAATAATGCTTTTTGGGCTTTAAGTATGCCGGCAACCATAAAGCTGGGATTTTGTGAGGAATGTCCGTATCCTCAAAAAAGAAGCCCTCTGCTCACACCCTCCATCAGGCAAGAGAGTAGGAGAGACAGAGAAAAGCAAACAATCAAGCATCGCTCATGAAGCATATGATATCATTGAGGTTTTATTTAATATGTAATACATGCCTGATTGGAGTTCTGCCATCCCCAATAAACGCCCCTTGTATGAAATCAACTGGACAAACAAACTGAGGAAGCATTTCCATAAATTAAAAGACACATTGTCCCAGAAATGCGAACCACGTAAAAAAATGGATATATTTTAGATATGCTTACATTTAAAATCAGCATGGATTGGCTAAAGTCGGTTTTTATAAGCAAGTGACATTTTATATATCTATACTAATAAAAGGCAAACCTCACTGGACTCACTCACGCTGACTCCTGACTCATCAATTCTCAACTTCCCATGTAGGTAGAAGGCTGAAATTTGGCAGGTATTCCTTTTAAACTTACTTACAAAAGTTGGAGGTTTCATTTCAAAAATTTACCGAATTGGTCATAACTGAACCTATTTTTCGCCCATATACTATAATAGACCTTTCGATACCCATGGGGCGGAGTTTACCCTTTCCCCCGATTAGTGCCTGCCCATAAAGGCGCCATCACGTAATCCAATAGAAACACTGCCGCAAATATTCCGGGTGAAGGACTGTCCAGCAGAGAAAGATGAGATGGTCAGGGTGGTTTGGCACAAACTCGCAAAACTGTGAGAGAAACTTTTAAGAGCTGGGTCTTAGTAATATTAAATACAGCCCGTGGACATCGACGAGATGGACCCGCACAGCTGGAACCTTGATGCATGTACGCCGGGAAAGGGAGACAAAGGAACAGTTCCAAAGAGTGCTGAACAAAACCGTTACAATTGAGAAGGCAGCAAAAAAGATCGGTGGGTACATGGCAAGCATATTCATAAGGAGCCTTTCGCGGAAACAAAGCACCGGTGGAAAAAAATCAATGTCCCGCTAAAAGAAGACAGTGTAAAAAAAAAAACCCGGCATTTCAGTGTGTTTACGCTCAATAAAGAGGAAGACAAGCTGTTTATTGGGTGCAGAAGAAACTATCGATGAATGAAACTCTTATCTTTACAAGCATTGACAAACACGGGAAAGTAACGAACACAACACATCCTACAAATACGTAACCTGATTGAAAGAAATAATGATAACAAATCCTTGATGACAACACCATAAATCAATACAATACAATACAATACAGTTTATTTTTAATGCCCAAAATCACACAGGAAGTGCCGGATTTTAACAGGCCCTGCCTTTGACAGCCCCAGCCTTGACTCTGGAAAGACAAGGAAAAACTCCAATAAAACCTTGTAGGAAAAATGGAAGAAACCTGGAAAGGCAGTTCAAAGAGACCCCTTTCCAGGTAGGTTGACGCAGTGGGTGTCAGGGGGCAATACAATACAATACACAGAACAGAACAATTCCTTTAAAACAGCATAATAATACAAATTTTAGAATCGTTAACAGTAGATGATATGACATAATTAGGTTTGATATTTTTTGAGTCCTGAGCCCTTTATCCATCTCTTTTTCCCCCAAAATTTTTAAAAGAAAAGAAACAGAATGGGTGGGGGTTGTATTCAAATAAAATTATCATGTTACTTTGTTAAAAAGGAATTTGCCCAAAAAACAGAGATGGTATGTAAGTTAATCAGCACCCTCTAGCCAGGAAAAAGAAAACTGAAGTAGGGGAGTCTTAAATGGTATTTAGCTTAAACTAAAGGGGCATCTCTATGGAAGGGAAGACCATTCCACAGTTTAAAACCCGAACTAAAAGCCCCAACCCCCAATTGTTATTTTATTAATCCTTAAACCCCAAGAGCCCGGGCATCTTGAGATCTTAATGATGCCATTTTTTAAAGTCATGATAAGTTCAGACAAGTTGGCCCTTTGGCCATTTAAGTTTTATATGTTAAAAGGAGGGTTTTTTAAAATTTGGGTTTTTAAAACTTAACTGGGAGCCGAAAAAGTTTTAAAGAACTGGAGTTATGGGGTTCTTTTTTCCCTTTTTGTTTTGCAGCAGCTTTTTTTAAATTTAAATTCCGAGGCTGTATGAGAACAGTTTGAACAGCCAGTGAACACCGTGACAGTAGCCAATCCTACTAGAGATAAACGAAATTTTTTTCTCAAACCCCGTTTATTTGGTTTAATTTTTAAATTTTAAAGGGAAAAAAAATGGCCCACTTTGTAATATGTGCTTTAAATGACTTTAGAACAAAGATAACTCCTAGATTGGGCTGATTCAGTAAAATTAATTGGGATTCCAACGAGTTAAATGACTACAAAATATTCCCGTGATTACCATTCCCTCCAAAAATTTAAATCTTTTGTTTTATTTTTTATTTAAAGACAAGTATTTCCCTTTTTCCCATCCATTCCTTTAATTCCAAACAACTAATTAAAGAAAAATGGGAGAAACTTTTTATTTAAATAAAAGGTATAACTGGGTGTAAATCTGCAAAAATGAAAAAAATTAACATTATGTTTCCCAAGGAGAGACCCCATGGAAGATGACCATGGGACACCATTTTGGGTTTTTTGGTGTATAATGATGGAGAAATTGTCTGCACATTTCTTTTAATACTGGAACAATTTAAAAATAAGAACGGGAACCCAAAGGGGGAGAACACGTTTTCAGCCGGGCAGAAAAAATAAAGGGTCAAGGGTTTAAAAAATGCTGCATTTTAAGTCTAAAAAATAATTACGGGAGCCTTCATCAGAGGAATCGGGAAATGTCAAAAACCCCGGGGTTAGTGCTGCTTCTCAGGGAAGGGAAAGCCAGACTAAATTTTCAAATAAATTGAAAGGAAGCGTGCCCGAAGCTGACTGGTACTACTTTTTCTGATTTCGGAGAAAAAGGGAAATTGAAATGGGCCCCATAGTTTTTTGTTGGGTCTGGGGTCGATTTTTTGGTTAAAGGTTTAATGACTGACATTTTTAGTGCACGGTATGGTGCCATGCAGAAAATGAACTATTAAAAGGGGTTAGAATAGGGTTTGAAAAGAACATCCATTTTACTTTTTACTAGTTTTGTTGGCACTAGGAAAAGTAGTACCCTTTATTTTAGAATTAAAAGAATTTCCCGGGTGATTTAAAGGTTTTAAAATTACTAAAGTGAGAATGAAAATTTTGGGCAGGGTCTGTTTAGTATTTGGTTTGAAAATTTCAAATGTTGAAATCTTGATCTTATATTTTTAATTTTCTATTGAAGAAGTTCATGAAGTCTGTACTGCAAATTATCGGGATGGTTTTTTTTTGAATTGTTGATCTGAATTCCCATTTTTAATTTAGCCCCCGTTTTTAAAAGACCCGAGGATTTTTATTATTGTATCTATTAATGTAGAATAGTAAAACCAGATGTCGTGACTGTTTTTGTTTTAATCTTTTTTTTAATCTTTAATCATGAGAGGAGCACCCAAGAATAAAACTGAATGAAAAATTTAAATCCACAGTCATTCCATCTACAAAACCCCCCCATTTAAATTTCCCACCCCCTTTTTTCCCCAGTTCAAGACAAGTTTCGGGAAAAGGTTTTCAAATAAAGAGGGGTCCCCAAACAATTGGTTTTTATCCCAATGTTTTTTATTGAAAAGGGCTAAAAGATCCGGGGGGTGGGTTTTTGGGAACGGGGAGAGAAAAAAAAACCAAAAAAAGGGGTTTTTTTTTAACTATAAATTTACAGCCCAAATAAAAATTGTACGCTTTATTGTATGAAAATTAAAATAAGAAGCAGCCACTATTAAAAAATGGTTAATTTGGGGAACAGCTGACGGAACCCAACCCTGGGGGATTGGGAGTAAAGGTTTCTTCCTTTTTTAAACCACGAAAGCTGCCCGGATCATCCCCCTTTACCATAACCTGCTTTTTTTTCTTCTGTTTTTTTTAAAAAAAAGTGATTTTGTTTTGTTAAAATTTGAACCGCTTGGAAAGTGTTTATTTGATTTTTTGCCCTTGGGTTTTTAAAACATTATAATTTCATAAATTATTAGTAAACATGGAAAAGTTTTCTGTGTTAATTCATTAAAATTAAGATTGTTGTTTTAAATTGGAACAAAAAATGAAAATGTATTTTATTCCAAATGATGATGATATTTTACCCATAAAGCCCTGGCATTTCACTAAAGGGAAAACTGAGCCCCACAAACTATTTTAAAATGAACCTGAGGAAGGGGGATGGGATACCAGGAGCTTGCTGCTTATTACACATTTAAGAAAAAAAACACTTTGGGATGGAGGGGATGAAATGGAAAGGGGGGCCCGGATTTATGTTTTTTTTTGTGGCCCTGAATTTTGCATTAATGGAGGTTTATAGAAGTTTTAAAAATTAATATTTGTATCCCTAACCCCTAAAATTCTCTGAATTTTTTAAGTTTTTTTTTTTTTTTTTTTCCATTTTTTTAAATTTTTATTTCTGGGCCCAAATTTTTATTTGCCCATTATGTTCCCTTTTTGTTTTTTTGGGCAGTGTTTTATGTTAAGGGAAAAGTTTTTGTCTTATTTCATTTTCCTTTTTCTACCCCCTTTCCCCATCACGGGTTTTATTAATTTTTTCCCATTGTAAAATTAGCGGGAAGATATTTTTTATTATCTCTTTTTTTTATTATAGCATTTGGTCCTATTAGGTATGATATATTTTTAAAAATTTTCCCAAAACCCATTCAGTCAATATTGCTTTCATATTTTTTTGGTTTTTCAGTCTTTTCTGGAAAGTGTTCTTTTATCTTCCTTGCTTTAGGGTGCAAATTAGCTTTACTACATATTGTTGGGGATCTGGAAAGTGTTGTTAAGGGCTAACGGGAAAGTGATAGATATTTTTTACATCAAAAATTGTTTTTAACCATTTTTAAACCTATAGTATATGAAAAAATTTTAAAATTTTTTTTAAGCACATTCAATGTATGTATATTTTTAAAAAGGTCTTATTTTTAATTAAATGTATGAATGAGATTTTTTTTTTACCAATGATTTTCATTGTTTGTAATAAAAAATTTAAGTTTTTTTTGTTTTAATAAAAGTTTGCCCCCATATTAATGGTTAAATATATAGTTTTACAAAAAATTTGGGACCCTTTCAGGCATTTTAAAGATATCCCATTTTTAAAAAATTTTAATTACCCCCCTTTGGTTAATCTTGGATATAATTACTTTTTAAGGAAATTTAAAATTAGGTTTACCAAAATTAAAGGGGATTTTTAAAAAAAGACCCGTTTTTTTTCAAATTTACAGATAAAGGACCCAAAATCCCAAAAGAGAGGGGTTTTTTTAAAATCAAGAGATCCTATCTCATATTTTATAAAATGGGTTGTGTATGGAGGGATTTATATACTGTATGCTAAAAAAAAATGTGTATTTTTATATACAAAAAAGTTGGCCTTATTACACCAATAAAACCCACCCTTTAGAAAGTTTTTTAAGAAATTTTCCCCAAATTTGTTTCTTCTTCTCCCCCTTTATTGAACTATTCACTTTTAAAACCCCTTAAATTTATTTAACATTTTGTGAAAAAAATGATTTGATAACGGGGGATTAATTAGGGGTTTAATAAGTTGATGAAAAAAGCAAATTTGTAAAAAAATGATTGATGTCATAAAAGTGATACTTTTTGTTTTAATCCCCTGTAGCCATTTTTTAATTTTTTTAAAGGGCCGGGGAGAAAGGGGGTTCTTTTTTTTGGTTATTGTTAAAGAAGTATTTTTTTCGTGTAGTTCAGGTCAAATTTCATTATAGCAAATTAAAAAAGTAAAGATGTTTTCAGAAAAAATGAAAAATTTTTTGGGGGGCCCAGAAAAAACCTTTCCCATACAACAATCATGTTAAAAAAATTTTTAATTTTTTAATAAAATGTAAATTTCCATAAACAAACCTTTTCTACCAAAAGGGGCCCAATAAGATGATAATAAATAAAGTTTATTTTGTATAGCCCAAAAACACACAGGAAGTGCCGTTAATTTTTAACAGGCCCTGCCTTTATTGGGCCCCCAGCCTTGACCTCTGAGAAGACAAGGAAAAAATGAATAAAAACCCCTTGTAGGGGAAAAAAAGAAAACCCCGAAAGGTAGTTCAAAAAGAACCCCTTTTTCCCGGTAGGTTTGGGGGGGTGGTGTAAAAAAGGGGAAAAAAAACAATATAAGGGAAAAGAACAATTCCTTAAGACAGCATAATAATAAAATTTTAGAAGACGGAATAGTAGATGAAAAATGACATAATTTGGGGTTTGGGTATTTTTAGAGTCCCGGGGACCCCCATCCATCTAGCTGCCCCTCCCATTTGGCCAGCCAAGGGAAACGTTTCCTTTTTGAAAGGACCCCCCTTCTCAAGGGGTTCCTGTGATCCCCATTGGGGGTGACTTACCATAGGCAGGCAAAAAAACTTAAGGGGGGGGTGGGACCAAGACACATTTGGGACCGGGAAAAAAAAACAGAATAGGTGGGGGGTTTTTCAAAATAATTTTCATGTTACTTTAAAAGTTTTAGGTAATGACTAACAACAGAGATGCAGTATGCAGTTAATCAGCAGCTCTAGGCCGGAAAAAACAACTGAAGTAGTGAGTCTTCGGGAAAAGGTTGAGACTGAAGGGGCATTCTAACTAAAAGCTCACCTCCCACCCCGTTATTTTATTAATCCTTTAATCCCCAAACAGACTGGCATCTTGGGATCTTTTGCACCCCCGGGGTTTTTGGGGCCAATGATAAAAATTCAGACAAGTGCGGGCCCTTGGGGATTTAATGTTTTTTATTTTAAAAAGGGGGATTTTGGAAAATTACCCTAAACTTAACTTTGGGGCCAGTGTAAAGATTTAAGAACCGGGGATTGGGTTTTAATTTTTTTTGTTCCCTTTTTTAATTTTGCAGCGGGAGTTTGATTAATTGGGGGTTTTATAGAGAACAGTTTGAAAAAGCCAGGGGAACACCGTATTGCAGTAGTCAATCCTACTAGAGATAAATGTATGAATTAATTTTCCCCCAAAACCTGTTTATTTAGAAAAACCCCCAATTTCCTAACATTTTTAAATTTTGGAAAAAAATGTTTTGGGCCCCTTTGAATAAAGCAAAAAGACATGCTAGAGCCCAAAAATAACCCTAGATTATGGGTTTATTAGTAAAAAATTTAATTGGGGTTCCCAATGAGTTAAATATTTACAAAATATTGCTGTGATAAGGGCCCTTCCCCCCAAACCCAATTAAAACTCTGTTTTAAATTTTATTTAAAGACAAGGGTTCTCATTCATCCATTCCTTTAATTCACTAACACAACTAATTAAAAAACAAATCAAGAAACTTCATTTTATTTTAAAAATTGAAAAAAGGGATAACTGGGGGGTCATCTGCATACAAAATGAAAATTAAAATTATGTTTTCCAATGAGAGATCCCAGGGGGAAAAGTAAAAATGAAAACAGTAAAGGTCCCAGTAAAAATTTAGGCCCCGGGGCAAATTAAATTTAACCCTTTTATAATGATGGAGTACTGTCTTTCCATTTTTGAATACTGGAATCGAGGGTAAATAAGAACTTGGGGGCCAAGGGGCACGGGGGCCCGTGCCCCAAAATCGCTTTTTGCCCTGAGAAAATAGAAAAGGTCAATGAGGCCCAAAAACCAAAATTTAAGTCCAAAAAAATAAAATTTCAGTGGGGAATTTTCCATCAGAGGGGGGATATCAGGGAAAGTCATTTACAACCCGTGTTAAATTGGGTTGACTATGGGAAAAAAAGGGAAAACCGGGGCGGAATTTCAAAAAATTGTAAACCGTAAGGGGGTGACTGAAGTTTACTGGAATTTCTTTTCTGGGATTTTTAAAAAAATGGTAAATTTGAAATAGGCTTAAGTTATTTTGGATGTGTGGGCTAGGCCCACTTTTTTTAAAGGTTTAAAGACTGGGCACTTTTTGTGATCAAGTAACGTGCCATGCAGTAATGAACTATTGATAACGGGTTTGGGAAAAGGGCTAAAAGAACATCCATTGCACTTATTACTAGTTTCTGGAATTGGATTAGGGGAAAAGTATTTCATTTTTGTAATAAAAAAGATTCCCGGTGAGTTTTAAGGGTTAAAATTAATAAAGTGTTTAAGCAATGTGCAACAGGGTCTGCTGTTTGTATTTGGTTTGTACCGGGGTGCTGAGATCTGGGATCTTATATTTTTTAAATTTTCCAATTAAAAAAATTCATAAAGTCTGTACTCAAAAATCTGATGGTATTTTGCACTGTTGATCTGAATTTATTTTTTAATTTAGCCACCGCCCCTAAAAAAATACCCTAGGGTTTTTTTTATTGCTATCTATTAAAGGGAAAAGTATTTTGAGCCTGCTTTTTAAAAAGGGGTTTTTTTAAATTTTTTTACACCCCCTTTTCCATGCAATTTGAAAGACATGTAATTTGGGTTTTTCTCCATCTGCAATTTCCCGTTTTCGGCTAATTTTTAATTTAAGAGCTCAGGATTTTCTTAAAAACCGGGGGGAGTTTTTTATGTGCTTTTACACTTTTGTTTTTAGGGGAGCCACTGTGTCCAGAGACCCCAAGGGCAATTTAAAATTTAAAGCTGATCTAAATTGTTTTCCCCCGTTACTTTGATGTTAACTGATCCAAATGGTTTTCCACAATTACACCCCCAATTTTCCCGGGGGATCTATAAAAATTTTTAAACAGAATTACAATCTAGGGTGTCGCACTGTCTTTTTTTTAAATTTTATGAAAAGGGGCCGGTGGGGAGAAATTAAACAAGTGTAATTTAAAAAGTGATCGGAAATAAATTTTTAAATTTTAAAGGGGTAATATTTAAAATTTTTAATTTCAAATTTTAAATTATAATTAAATCTAAAAGATGGTTGGGGGATTATGAGTTTGGGCCTTTGGAAAAACTGACAAAAACCCCCTTTAATTTAAAAATAAGTAAAAAAATTTGCTAAAAGTGCGTTTACATCAATGTGTACATTAAAATTCCCCATCAGAAACCAGTTGGGTCATAATTTATAGCCAAATCAGACAGAAGGTTCAAAACCCGTCATGAAAAAAAAGGGAAACTGTTTTAATTTTTAAAATGAATGCCCCCCAAAAGGGTGTAAAATTCCTAAATTTTTTGGGGGATTTGCAATTTGTTTTCAATGAATTATTCCAAGGCCCCCCTCAACCAGAATTCTAGACCCTTTTAAGGAAACCAGGGATCCATCTTGGGGCGCCTCAGTTTGGGGGGAAAAGTGGCCCTATTTCCTTGCCAGGTTTCAGTAAGAAGACACAAACAGATTTTTTAACTTAATATTATATCATTTACCAAAAAAAGCTTTAGTGCCAAGAAAATGTTCAATAAAAACAAAAAATGATGGTTCTTTTTTGAACTGTTTAATTTTGTTTTAATTTGAATTAAATTTAATTTCAGATGCCCCCGGTGGGGGTCTTTTTATCCCTTGGTCTTTAAATTTTAAAACCCTTTTTTTTAGTTATCAATTAATTTATGGTTTGTAAAAAGACTAAATTTATTGGGTGCCCCCCAAAAGGGATTATGGGTAATAGTTTGGAAAATAAAGGGGGTAGTGCCTGTGATTTAAGATCCCTGACTGCAAACCCCGGGTGGTGCCCCCCAACCCTCAACCAGGCAGTTTTTTGCCATATTTTGGGATAATACATAAGATCCCTCCAGTTAGGGTGAAGACCATCTCTTCTGAAAAATCCAGGCCTTCCCTTTCCCAAAAAACATCCCAATTGTTCACAAATGCTATGCTTTTTATTTGCACACCAGGTTTCTAGCCAGCAGGAAAAGGGGAAAGAAATACCATAAATCACATCCCCCCAAAAATCTTGGGAAGGGGCCAGATACAATTAAATTCCACATTTTGTTTTAGCTTTGGTGCATAAAAGATGAAGGTTTTCCCGCTAGATTGCTGTAAAAAATATCATTAGGGGCCGTACGGCAATGGGAGATACTTCATCGCCGGGAACACGGGCCAAAGCGGGCCCTTTTTGCCAGAAATCTTTGGCCCCCGAAGGGAACTTAAAATTAACTGTTGGTTTAAATAGTTTGGGGAAATTTTAAATTCCGCACTATGGAATCGCCAATTATAAGCACTTTATTATTCCCCAGTTTCCCCCCAGGCCTTTAGAACCTGTTCTGGTCCGAACCGACCTGGGGGTTAAAAAAATTTTGATTTTAGACCCCGCCCTTTCTGTTACCCACCCCTTTTTGGGGTGAATTGGTGCTGCCGATTTCGGATCGATTTACCCATGGGAAACCCGGGGAGAATTTTAATCAGATGTAGCCAATTGGGTTTAAACAAACCGAATCATCCAATTTTCGGGTTTTGTCAATCGCTATCGATTCCTAACCCCTCCTCCAACCGTATTTTTTCCCCCCAACTCTAAAAATTTAAATAAACATTTTTTGGGAGGTGAAGTATCTGAAGTCGGGTTTGGAAAAACCCGAGTTTTACATACCCCCAGGCCACAAAAATATAAACGGTTTTCGGGGCAGAGAGCAGGGTAGAACTTACATTAAATGTTTAAGCCTCCCTTTTCCGCTTTTTTTAGGTGCTTCCCCCCCTGGGTTTAGTTTAATCACCGCCGCTTTTAAATTTCCCACCAATTACTGAAAACCCACCGGAATTTTTAAATTTTTCACCGCCGGGTTTTTTCTACTGGCCCGCCCGGTTTTTCCCCAGGTGAACTTGCTCGGGGGCTTTCGGGGTACGGGCCCCGGGGGGACGCCACCGCCCTTTTTCTAATGTGATGTGTGAAAATGTGATGCAAAAAAATACTTATTGGGCCCCACCCAAAATTTCACAGAGTCTTTCTAATTAGGGCCAAAAAAAAATTGACAGTCCGTTTGGGCCAGTCTTGGGCAAAAACCCCGGCCGAGGCTTTTACGAGAGGTAGGGAAAAATCATACACATAGAATTTGGGAAAAGTACTCCACTGAGCATTTTCCCGGGTGGGAAAAAAAGGTGTGTGGGTACTGTATTGTACAAACTCTACAGCACTTCCAGTTTGGGGTTGGGAAAAAAAACCAAAAACCCGGGTTGATTCCGGGAAAAATGGAAAATTATGTGGCAAAAAGCATTCTGAATTGCACCTTCATCTTCATCTAATGTCCATTTTCACTTTGCTCATACCTGTATTTAAAAGAAAACTTACATCTAATGTCTTGTTTTCATTCTGTGTTTTCATACCTGTATTTCTATTTAAAAAAAAAGTTATGTCTAATGTCTCGTTTTCAAATAAAATATTTTTTGCAGTTTAAAATACAAAGTTTTTTGCACAGGAATTGTAAAGCATGGTTCACAGAGTTGCATGAGAGACAGTAAGGTGAGTCCAGGTATGGAGGAAAATACAGGTTTTTACTACTGTTTAGAGAAAGCAGCTTCAAGCTCAATTTGCTTCAAAATAGGAGCTTTTAGGAGCAGCAACATTGGCGTTGTCCTGCTTTAGCTCTCATCTTCAGATTAGAAGAACACTAGTAGATCAGAAACACTGCTGTGGCAGATGTAGTCTGGAGAAGAGAGATCAAGAAAGTGCAAGGAAGAACAAGACCAACCCCGGGTGTTAAATGTTATAAACATCATGAGACAACCACATTATGCTGTAAGCCTGATCCTACAGAAGGCACCCAATTACTTTGCCCAGTGTTTACTGTTCACCAGATGCAGGAGAGCAACTAGGGAGCTGTCCCTTGTGCCCATGCCATTAGTGCGATCACTGGCAACCCCAGTCACAATACTATATGTATTTTCCCTATATTCATTATAACGAAATTTCCCCTGTGATAAAAATTTTTTATGATCTCATGAGTTTCGTTATAACATGATTCCACCTGTAGTTGGAATACAGTACACCCAAAATTTGTGGAGGTTAACGCCCTAGAGCACCCGGGAAATGTGAAAAACCGCAAATTAATGGATATGGTTAAAAATTCCTATTTTATAGTTTAAGCCCTAAATATGCCCCCAAAACACTTTCAATTTCATTTCAACCTCTGCTTAATACATTACCTAAAAAAGAATGTGATGGTAAACCATTATACATGTACAGTACTGTACTGATATGTCACCGCAGTGCTAGAATGTAAAATACCGATGTTACAGCTATATGTACAGTAATTCATGCAAGCATGTTTACATTGCTTAGAAGGCAGGTTTCAGCGCATCTTGGGGCTTTAACCCTTAAACTGCCACATACTTGGGGTTAATGTATCCCTGGACCAAATACTTTTGCTGCACTTTTTAAGTAAACATCACAATTCACAAAGAAAAAGTGAAATTTTAAATGGAACATTTTTTCATGCAAAGAGCATCATAATTACTCAACACTGATCATTTTACACACTGCAAATGAACTGTAACAATTATAAAAAAAAAACTACTGGAACAGTATGTGCAACTGCGCCACCGAGCCATCTGGCGCTTGGACTGGACACACAGATAAACGCTGATGCTTGCAGGCTAGTCTAGTTTAGTGGCTCAATCCCAGAGACAGTGAGGCTGCAGTGCTGCAGGGGGTGGCAGTGGTCAGCTGAGCTGGCTGCTCAATCGTATGGCACTAACTGTTCAGCTCCAGCATGCTGGTAACTGCACTGGTAACCACAATAGCCGGTTGCTGCGCTTCAGATCGTACGCCGGTATACTCGCCCCAGTTGCAAATGGCACTGGGAAATGACTATAGCCAGTTGTGACGGTTTAAGGATTAAGAACATGAGAACACTCAGCGAGATGCGCACAGGGCAGCAGTCAATCCGCAGCAAGGAGAAGTGAATAACGCTAGCAGTCTGGTGCCGCTAAGATTCACACCATCAAGAAGACGATGATTTATTTATTTTTATGGTGGAGATTCAAGGCGCACCCAGCCTTGACCCGACCAGCACTCACTCACAAACAGAGACAAAAACAAAGCAAAACCAGTACAATTAAACAGCAAATAAAGAATGTAATGAAACAACGATACCACCCCTTTCCATTATGGTGATTATACATAAATTACAAATCAGCAGCAAACACACACCGTAAAGTCCATGAAAACGGCAACGGATGAAATGTAATGATGAAAATAGATAGTCCAGAGATCCGCATGTTGAATGGGTATGTAAAATAATCCTACCGGTGAGTTCCTGAAATGATGCAGACAGGTGGATGGGTTCAGGAGCTCTTTCTTCAGGATGGCAATGAATCCACTACAGTCCTCTATACACAGGCAGACAGCAGACAATCAGACCCAACATTAAACGATCCAGGACAAACAAATAAGTACAGGTAACCCAACAGAAGGCAGGGCAGAGGGACAGGAACTGAAGCAAAAATTAAAAAAACTTTTTTTTTTCGGTCACTGGCCTTTTAAAAGCGGTGACAATCCTTTGACCAACAGCCCTAAAACCTCGGAAGCCCAATAATACGCAGGGACTTTGGGTTTCAGTTTCAAATTCTAGTAGAGGTACAACACTCTCGGATTGGCTACATTCACCACCCCAGCACTTTTTCCCGTGGTTGCTTGGTATTCCCACGAAAAAAGCCATAAATATTGTGGAGGATATTTCGAGTTTCACTAACAATTATTAGTTGGGTTCAAAGGGAAAAAATCCACAAATGACTGAGGCAAAACCCTGAACTCGTCTTTGCTTGGGTCTACCCGTATAGAACTTGAAGATTGCCATGTCAGAAGCATTGGAAATAGGCCCCAGGGCACTTTAGGGGCTTGTGTCAAAGCACAAATGGACATAAAAGGTCTTCACAGTGTTAACCTGAAGAATTAGGTATTCTATAGATTGTTCTGATTTCAGGATGCAGAATAACCAAGATCATGTTTACTTGATCTAAAGTCTTTAAAGAGATCAGAACCAATTACTTAACGATAGGCTAACATCTTCTACTTTTGGGAAAAGGAGGATACTTTTTATTTAAATTTTCTGAAAGAGGTCTTGAAGCTAATTTAGGTCTAGAGAAATGTAGTCTCTGAACTAAATGCAGAATAATGTGACATCATCCATCAAATTATAAAAGATGAGCCCATCCCGGCAAAGATTAAAAATTAAAAAACTTCAGATGAATTTTTTTACTAGTGTAATGGGCAACAGCCCAATAAAAGAATAAACCCTATTTTTAGCCATGTAATTCAAGAACCATACCAACACTCTGGGTTTTAACAAGGTTGAAATTTGAAAAACAATGAAAATAGCCTACCCTGTAAAAGTGGGTGTGTTTAATCTAAGTCTTCATTCTGAGAGATTGAAGGAATGGAGAAAGTGAAGAAAGAAAGAAAAACGCCAAAAATTTGGGGAATGAGGAATTCTATAGCCTGACAGAAAAAAAAAAAAAAAAATTTTTAATTTTGGCCCTAGTTAAAAAGGGGGATGTAAATTTTAAGGATTTGGGCCCAAGGGTGGGCAGCATGTTGATCCATCGTTTTTCCTTGTTTTAACAAAATATTAATCAAAAAAATGAAAACTTTATGTTTGGAAATTCTTAGTGCAATAAATAAATATTTATCACTAAAATCCGGCAATCCCCATGTCACCCAATTTTTTTTAATGATTTTAAGCACGGGGAAAAAAAATTAAAAAAAAAATGGGTGTAATAAATCAGCAAGTAAAGCAACGCTTTAACAATGCAGGAACGAACCAACACAAATCCCGGACGAAAAAGGACCCATTGCACCTTCTCCTCCCAGAGGAGGATGCGGGGCACTGCGCCAGGCCGGGGGGGAAAAACGCAGGAGAGGAGGGGGGGCCCACTACCCCCTCCGCCATGCTATCTGTGATTTCCGGATGCCGCCCATATGCCCACCCCCCAAACCCCATTGAGTCGTTGTCATCTTTACATAGTCCAGATGCACCGGACTGAATAGACGTTTCATTTCTCTGTGCTTTTTTTTCGGGTTTTTAAAAATCCCCCAAGACACAACCACGGTATAGGGGGTGGGAGGGGGTGTGAAAAAGGATAGGGACAACCGTAGCTTTTGGGGTCACTTTTTGGGGAAATTTCCCAGTTTGCAGCCAAAAGTTAACCCCCCTTCGCCAAACCACCTAACTCATAAATTTTTAGTGAAGCAAACATTTTGGAAAGCCCGGTTGCAAAAAATTTTGGGGGGAGAATACAAATAAGAAAAGAGGGAACTCTGGAGAGAAAAAAAAAAGGGAACCCGGGCATAACAAAGGGCAAAATTTTTTTATTGAGGGTTGAAATTTTGGGAAAGACACGGGTTTTTAAAAAAGAGGTTTGGGGAACAACAGAAAGTGAATAAAAAGAGGGAACCGGAGAGCAACATAAGTCCGTATAAAAAAGAATGTTGAAATGAAAATTGTGATGTGGGATGAAAAACATTTTTGTGGGGGCCCCGGGTTGGGGGTAACAAAACCGGGTTTTAAAGACTTTTTTTCCATTGTTTTTTAACCTCTTTGGAAAGGTTTTTTTAAGGACCCCGGGGGATCCCGAAAAACCTTTTTTAAATATAGCATTCATCCCCCGGAAAACATCCCTCAAAACAGTCAACGGGCTCGGGGGGCCGGAGTTGGGGGGTTCCCCCCCTGCGGCGCCTAGGGCTGTTTGTCAGGGGTAGTGAATCACCCCCGGGGGTTCATGGTTGCTTGTTTGTGAATTATATAAAAGAAATAAAGAAAAATTTACAAAATCAATTTTATCTATGAAAGCTTTATTTTTATCAGCTGGTAGATATTGTTTCTTCCTCCATGCATAAAGTCATCTTTCTGAAATTTTTCCCTATTTGTGCCACTCCCTAGTGCATGCTATAGAAAGCCCTCTGATATATTTAAAAGAAGGTTTTTTACCCTTTATTTTTAAACTAGAAACTTTTTCCCCTTTACTAATTTCAAGTCTTATTTATCGGGGAATATGTTTTTTTCTGTTTGTGGTGTTTATTTGGAAATTATTTATAGGGTTGTGAATAAAAGAAAAGATATTTCCCAATTTTTTTTGGTTTTTTGGTTTTTTTTTGTTATTTTTCCAACCGGGCAAATATCTGTTTTTTTTGTTCCATGCCGGGAATATTTAACATTTAATTTTTTAAAGTTAATACCCAAAAGTTTTCCCTTTTTTGGGGGCCAAAAAAAAGGGGAGAAATTAGACGTGGATGGAAGTATAACAAAATATCTGAAATACATCTGAAATTTGAGGAAACAAGAGAAAACATATTTAGCATTGAATAAAAGAGGTTGTTTTCGAAATAAATTTCCCTCTTAACTTAAATTTTTAAAAAACATACAGTATCAATGGGAAGTTTTAAACCGGGTTTTTAAGAATTTAATTTATTATAACAACCCAAACATTAGGGAAGTATTATTTTAAAAAAAGATTGCGCAACACCTTTAGAATCCCCCTTTTCAGGGGGAAACAATTTTATTGATTGAAGATGTTGGGATGCTTATATGATGCAAAATATTCCTGCCCAAAAAGGTGATTATATATATATATATATATATATATATATATATATATATATAAATTATATATATATATATTATTTAAATTTAAATTAAAAGGAATTTTTATAAAATAATGGATATTTATAAAAAAAATCCATTTTATTATATTATATTGAAAAAATAATTTTAAACACGTTTATAAAAAATAAAAAAAAAAATTAAAAAAAATAAAAGAAAGAAAAAATATTTTTTTATTTTTTTAAATAAAAGAAACTAGTTTTAAAAAAAAAACACCCTTTTAAAAATTAAATCTTCCTTGCATACGCCCCAACGTAGAGGTTTTTTGTACTAAAGGGTTATTCCCCAAAAAAAACAAAAAAGAGAAAAAAACTTTTAAAGGAAACATTGATGTAATACAACAAGCTTTTTCCCAAATCAAATTAAAGAAATTTAATGTTTTTATTGGTTTTTCCCCCAGCCCAAAAAGGCCTTTTTAAAAAAAAAGAACGGGGGCTTAAAAATAAAAGAACCTTTCCAAAACCCGCGAAGCCCAAAAAAGTTTTATTTTGTTTTTTTCTAAAAAGAAGGGGGAAGCCAAAATAAACAATAAAAGGGAAAAATTACAGGTTAAAACGGCCTTTTTTTTTGAAGGCGGGCCCCGGAACCTTTTTTCAACCACTTAAAAAAATTGTATACCCAAATATTTAATTTTTAAACAGGGCAACCCTTGTTTATTAAGCAAGGGTCTGAGGACCGTGGGTTGTGTATATATTTTTTATTTATATAAGAATAATTTAATTAAAAAATTTAAATTATGTAATAATGTTTTTAAAGTGTTAAATTTTAAAAGGAATTAAATATTAGAAATATTTTTTAATATGTATATTTTATATATTTTGTTTTATATGTATGTTTTTATATATGTATATGTTTTATGTTTTATATATATATTATATATGTATATATATTATATGTATATATGTAATATATATTATATATTATATGTATATATTATATGATATATTATATGTATAAAAATGTATATTATATGTATAAAATTAAAAATTAAATTTTTATTTGAAATTAATTAATTTTTAAAATTTTTTTGAACTTTTTATTTTAATTTTAAAATTTGGTAGGGGGTTTTTCGCCAAACCCAAAAATGAGTTTTTTAAAATTTCATTAAGTCCCCTTCCCCCATGGGAAATTTTTTCTTTTTAATTTTATGGGGGCCCCCTTTACAAAATTTTTTAGGTTGCTCTGTTTAACCGAACCCAATATACTACTTATTTCGTGGTATGACTCACTGTCGGCCACCATATTGAACTTTCCACGCCACTAATTCCAAAACTCCTTAGGTAGAAGGCTGGAAATTGGTAGGTTTCCATTCCCCACGCCACTACAAAAGTTAAGCAGGTTTCATTTCAAAATTCTGGTTGCAATGGTCAACAACGCTCACCATGTTGAACTTTCTTATTTATGGCCCCATCTTCAACGGAATTTGGTGGCGGCTTCCCGCGCCAACTAGAACCGAGTGTAATGATTTATTCTCAGCGGTGGCATGCCACTGTCGGGCCGCCATATTGAACTTTTCAAACGTCTTGCCATTTATGGGCCCATCTTCGTTGTACTTGTAACGGTTCCCAATGCTAACTAACTACCACATACATATATAATGCCCGCTAGTTTAGCATGTCGGTCACTATGTGAGGCGCAAGGCTAGTTCCCCATCCCAACCATGTTAAGTTGGCTGCCTGCCTATATAAGGCCATCTGTCTCTGGTCTTTACATTCCCTTCCTGTTTCACCACGGATTCACTTCTCCTGCTGATAACTACAGCCTTTATTTAATCCACGGCTTCTCCGCAAGGCTTGTTTTATCGCTCATTTATTTAGCCACGGCAGCTTGGCTATGTGTGCGTATTTTTAAACTTATATTTTACATTGTTCAGGTGATTTCCTTTATCATTCCAACCGCATCATTAACATGTCTATCGAGAGGATCACCATCGAATAAAAACTCACTTACCGAAAGTGGCTTCCCCGTATGTCCGGAGATGGTAATTCCACTTTTCCATTCTCCTTGCTATATACGTAACGTCATCTTTGATATCCAGAGGAACATTGTATCTATGTATTGAATGATTGACAGGTCTACGCGTGACTGGTTATGACCAGTGGCCAAGAGATACTATATCACATACAGCATACCTATAGAGTGAAATGCTTAAGCCCTTCACCTATATGGTTCTGTACGAGTTAATGGCTTCCGGGCTGAATTGTTCGGTTGTCAAATGTCAGTCAAATGTAAACCGAATGGCCAAATATTTACACCTTTTCGACAACCTACCAATGCCTCTTAAACATCTTAGATTCCGCGTGATGATTTCAGTAGGGGACTACTGCATGCTTGAAGCGAAACCGAAAAGCTGGATGTGAAGTTATCGATGAAAACCGGGTTGTATGCTTTTACAACGCTTTGACAGTTGCTGAATGTCCCTTCAACACAAGTCCTACAAATGCTGTCGAATTGAAACAAACCATGAAACTCAAACTGATTATGACAGCAGCAATCCAAGTTGTGAGATTTGAAACAAGACACGTTCATGGCCAATGGTACGCTGCATGCTCATAAGCTCAGCTTAATAGCCTTGGTCATCATATTACTTCCGAGGTACGAAATCAAATGAAAGAGATCCTTAAATAATTATTGCTATACATTTGCCTCAGCTTTTTAAAAAAAGGTTAATTTTCTTCTTAATAAAAATTTTAAGGCAGTAGTTCGGGCCGATGCGTAAAGCGGGTACTTTGCTAGTATAAATATATATATAATAGGGCTGCAACTAATGATTATTTTGGTAGCTCAATTGACGTTCAATTTATTTTTGATTAGTCACGGTTATTTCATGCCGACTATTTTACCTTTAAGCACTGTGGCTGTACATCCTGCTCTGGGCCCAGTGCATGTCTTACCTCATCTGCTCACGCCTGTCAACCTGTTAATTTCACCCTGATGTCTCTGTAAATACACTAATAAAATTAATAATAATCAAATTAAAATAACCAGTGAAACATACACTTGGAAAATCTTGATTTTTTTAAAATTAGTGTGACCAATAAGCAATAAACAAGAAATACGCTAAACAATACAAACTAAAATGCACGTAGTCTTTAAACAAAAACATTACATTTAACTTAACCAAAATTCATTGTTAAAACTGAAACATTTTTCATATTTTAGTAATAAACTAGTAACTACTCAAGGCTGCGAGCGGAGTAGCAGTGTTAAAGAAGTAACAAAAGGAAACATTTTAATAATAATGTAACATGATTACAATTGTTTTATTGTCATGAGTGTTAAGGACATATATATATATATTTATATATCTATACTAATAAAAGCCAAAAAGCCCCTAAATTGATTGACTTGACTCACTGACCTCAACACTTAACTCTCCAAACTCCCTTTGTAGGTGGGTAGCTGAAATTTGGCAGGCTCATTACTTACAGCTTCCTTACAAAAGTTGAGCAGGTTTCATTTCGAAATTCTACACATAATGGTCATAACTAGAAGCTATTTTTCTCCATTTACTGTAAAGGAGTTGAGCTCGAAGGCCGTGGAGGGCGGAGTTTCGTGTGACATCATCACGCCTTCACGTAACACGCATTATGTAGAAAACCAGGAAGAGCTACAAAAAGCGCTGAAGAAAACATGCATTATATAATTAAGAAGGCAGCGAAACAAAACCACAATAGCACGCTGGCCATGTACTGTAGTGCGCTACACTCGATCTGAATTTCGTGATCACATTCAAAAAATATTTCTTTTCAAGTTCTATTTAGTCCATATGTGTCAAACTCAAGGCCCACGGGCCACATCCGCACGTGTAATTATATCCGGCCTGCAAGATCATTTTATATACTATATTATTGTTTTTTTTTTTTGTTTGTTTTTTTTTTATAACCGTGTCCTGTTCGGCTGTGAAGCAATGGAATTGATGTCTGAATGCTGGCGACTAGCCACAGTTTTCTCTCAGGTGGAGCTACAGCTTCTGCCGCGCCACCTGATACCAAAACTTTATTAAAAATATTTTAGATGTTTTAAGATTCGAACCGACATGGAGACAAAAGTGAAAGAAAAAGAAGAGAAGAAAGAGATGGAGGTAAAGGGGGAGGGGAATTTTTGTATAGAATAAACAATAAATGAACCAGAGTCCGCTTCTAGACCTGCACAAAGAGAGGGAAAAAAAAAACCACAAGACAAAACATTGCTGCATCAGCTACATGAAGATATATAAAAGTAAAAATGTTTGCTGACAATCATACAGTAATTATTACTAAGGCATTTAGG
The DNA here is from genome assembly GCF_016835505.1 of Polypterus senegalus. NCBI lineage: Eukaryota > Metazoa > Chordata > Cladistia > Polypteriformes > Polypteridae > Polypterus > Polypterus senegalus. The sequence goes on from NW_024377664.1 coordinate 24,948, forward strand.
GCCACCACAACCTTAGATCGTGTGCTGAAGATGTCCAAGTCATACTTATGAAATCACCATGTAGAGCACCGTAAGGTGCAAGTATTGAAGGTTTCTTAGAGCATCCTAGTGATGTGTGAAGACAGACCTGCTCCCATGCGGAAGATGGAGGAGTTCCAAGCCCAGAGATCCAGAGGTCACCCCAGGCTGGAGACCTAGGGAGGCTCACCAGAGAACACCCCCACTCGAGGAGCAGAGGATCACCCGGGGTCACATCCAGCAGCCGCAGAGTCCGGGAGATATCACGGCAAGTCCTCAGGCCGCCAGAGCGCCTCCCCTGACGGCCAACCAGCAACCGGGACCCAAGGGCTACCCACCCAGGACCCAACAGAGCCCAGGGAACCAGATCCCACCAGGCAGCCACGAGCGCCGACAATGCTTACAGGGGAGGAAAAGATGTTGTAGTATTGCCAGATGTCCGGAGGGGAGATCCAGAGTCACCCCAAAAACGCAGTCCTA
>NW_024377665.1:0-6578 GCF_016835505.1 Polypterus senegalus
CAGGAACTGTGTCTGACAAAAGCATTCACACAAATGAGAGGTGAGAGGACCGTGGGCGTAGACCGTTAAACATAAATGGTTGAGAGGAGGGCGGGACTTGAAGAAATCTCTTGGCAATAGTCTCATCTCAAGATTTTCTTTTATAATAGAAAATGTGAGAAATTGCCAGCAGTTTATCCCGGCCAACACCCCCGTGCCGCCAGATGGAGTCGTTCTTGCAACATGAAAGTGCCCCGAGTTCCAGCAGGGCATCATGGACACTGGAGTTTTACATCACAGCCCTGCTGGATACCATGGGGGCTGCCAGGAGACGCTGCAGGAAGGCACAAGGATTTTTATTATAGCCCGGAAGAACTCTTGAGTCACGGGGACGGAAATAATAAAGTACTTCTGGGCTGAAGAAAAGAAGAAGTTTCCATCTGATCTGGAAGTGCTATGAAATCATATGGACTGAGGGACAGAAGCACTTCCAGCTCAAGGACTATAAGAGGATGATGGGAAATCCCAGCAGACGGAGCCAAATTGGGAGGAAGGGTGACAGAGCGGCTGGGACTAGAGGATTGTGGTTATTGATTGTATAGTTATTAGTATTGTTTATTGATTATTGAGAGTATTGTGGAGGTGGAGGTGCTTTGTGCCCATTATTGAAGAAATTAAATTCATTTCTGAACTTTTACCTGGTGTCTGATGTGGTGTCTGAGGGTTCAGGGCTCAACAGCGACCCCTATCTGTCACAAGAGATTATTTATTCATTTATTTGTTTCAGGTCTCTGCCTGGAAGGTTTTGCGGGTCAAGGCTGGGTGCGTTCTTGGAATCCCCACCAAAAATTTGAATAAACCAATGTCCTATCAACGGTGTGAATCTTAGCAGCATCAGACCGCTAAATGCTCATCATTTTTCTTCAAGTCTGATCCTCAGCACCAGTGTGCAACAAGGCTGTGTGCAGAGTCCCCTTCTATACACCCTGTACATATAGGACTGTGTCACCCTACATCCTACAAATACAATTTTCAAATCTGCAGATGGTACAACAGTGGTGGAGCTGATCTCAGGCAGGGATGAGATGGCATACAGAGATGAAGTGGCTAAACTGGTAGACTTTCACTGAGTACCAAGAAAAACTAAAGAAATCATTCTGGACTGTCAGAGACAGAGTGAGGGTTACTCTTCTTTAGACATCATAGGGAAGAAGTAGAAAGGGTTTCCAGTTTCAAGCTTCAGGGAATGCATATCACTGATGACCTCACATGGACAACCACCTCCACTGCCTGAGTGAAAAGGGTTCAGTTGCGGTTGTGTTATTTAAGGACACATAAGAAAATCAACAAGGATGCAGAGCTACTCCATTGAGAGTGTTTTGACATACTGTATTATAGCATGGTATGCCAGCTGCGTAGCAGCAGGCAGAAGGGCATTACAGAGAGTCATCAATACAGCTCAAAAGATTAATGGACTTCCTCCTGCCCTCACTGAAGGACATCTTCAAGACTTGCTGCACCTGCAGAGCTCTCAACATTTGGTGGAATACATCTCATCCCTGCCATCACCTCTTTTCTTTGCTGCCATCAGGTTGGAGCTATTCTGGATAATCTTCAGAACAAATCACAGTACAGAAACTGCACTCATTAAAGTAGTAAATGACTTGTGGGTAAATGCAGACAGAGGCAGTTTATCTGTTCTCATCCTCTTAGATCTTAGTGCCGCATTTGATACCACTGATCACAATATTCTTAGAAATCGAATTAGTCAATGGGTGGACCTCTCTGGCAGTGTCTTATATTGGTTTGAGTCCTACCTAGCATGTAGAAAATTCTTTGTTCGTTGTGGTAATTATACTTCAAAAACACATGATATTCTATATAGTGTTCCACAAGGCTCTATCCTGGGTCCGCTGCTCTTTTCGATTTACATGCTTCCATTATGTCAGATTATATCAGGGCATAACGTGAGCTACCACAGCAATGCTGATGACACAAAACTGTATTTATCAATAGTGCCTGATGACCCCGACTCTCTTGATTCACTGAGACAATGTCTTGAGTAGTAATTTTCTCAAACTAAATAAGGAGAAAACATAAATTTTAGTGTTTGGCAAAAATGGATATAATAAGGTTATTTCACGGCAGAGATGCACAAGGTGGTCCCCCTTCCTTTTTCCACACGGCCACTGTCTGCGCACCTACCACATAGTTGGCTCCCTGCCTATATACATTAAAAACATCCCGCGCTCATGTTCCTCCTCACTCACTTCCTTACTTTCCTCAGCTGTTTGTCCCCAACTTCAAGCCTGTTGTTGTTGGCCTTGCTTCACGTTTTCCTGCTGGTGACTCTTTCCTTTTCTTTTACTCCACTGCTTCAAGGCTGTCATTGTTGGACCTCTTTACTTGCTCAGATATGTCTTTCTGGTGCTGACTTCTGCTTTTCATTCCCTGCTCCTCCACTTCTTACCTTCCTTCATACTTACTTTCTCAACGGATGCAAGTTTACCCCAAATAACTTGTCTATTCTGGTGATCACCGTCGATCACAATTTCACCGACCCGTACCCTAAGCTCAACAGACAGCTGGGTCATTTTACAGCCCGAGGGCAGAACTGCAAACGTTGTTTACAAAGATCATTAAATTCACTCTCAATACTAAAATAAGTCTACGACAATTACATTGACAATCGTGTTATGTTATTTTTAAAATGTCTCCTTTTTCTTTTTCATAACTTCTTTAACACACTACTTCTCTGCTGCGAAGGACGGGTATTTTGCTTGTAATGCTATATTTTCGATGTAAATCCCTATGAACATGGACATCAACTAGGTATGGTACTCAGATCGAAGGCAATGGTTCAGCAACACTAAAGGCTGTGCCATCCATTCTGCCATTTCAACCCTCCTAAGTATAATCTATCTTTCATATTTCTGTACATCAAAATAATTTATACCATAAATATATAAGCAAACAGCACATACACACAACACAATATTTTAGCTCATAGTGAGTACCACAGAAGTACAATATATAACTTTATCAGACTCATTTACTCTTTATCATAAACAAAAATAGCCAAGAAATTAGAGTTTTCTGGGTCTAGAGCAGTGTCGTCAATAGAGGAGGGCTTCCAGGTCTTTCGGTCCAGATCAGCGATAGAGCAAAAACTCTACAGGACACATCATACACTTAGGTTGAACTCCAGCACAAATGTTAAAGTAACAGTATTATCAGAGAGGGTGCCCCTAATAAGTGCTGAAGCTAGTGAAGCTCATAGCCTAGAAGGACTAAAATGGTGGGGGGGACCCAAAAAAATCTCAATGTCTTGCAAAACTAGACCTCGAACAGCATATCATATGTGGGAGTTTTCTTGAACCAGTGAGTCAGGATGCTCCGGATGCAAAAATGAAGTGATTTCAAAGCGTTCCAATTTCATTCCTTTTCGAACGTTAATAACTCCTCTAGTTTCTCCACCCATTTGAGGTGTCTTTTATTGCATTTCAATGTTGTCTCTTATTTGTCACCATCTTGTATTCGTACTGCTTCAAATACGAGTGCCATCCATGTAAAGCGTCTCCTCACATTGTTTCTTTACTTTTAGTTTCTTTCCTACTTCCTTTGTTTTATCAGGCAACATTTTGGATCAGGTTAACAAACTTATTATCTCTCATTTGCAGTTTGATCATTCCCTTTAATGTGCCATGCTAAATTCTGTTCAATAAATGCCTTTAATTCTTATGATTCTGCCTTTATTGTCCATCTTATGTTTCATTTTACACTGCTTGGCAGGACTGGTGCCTCAAAATATTCTGTGGTTGCCTCATTTGGTTCTCCTAGTTTATAAAACCACCAGTCTTCTACTTTGACACTGTACTTAATTTATTAAATGTCAAATCAAATGTAATATTAAGTATTGTTTTAGGAGGCAGGTTTTACTTCATTGATGAGAACAGCAGTGTTTTGATGTTTGCCTAACCCTAGATGCCCCCCAACTCTTTAGGACAGAATCGGGATGAGGAATTTAGGAGGATGGAGCATCAAACCAGTCTGGCAAAGGTTCATGTGTTTGGACTTAAGAGCCTATAAGCCCTCGCCCATAGGAAGGTCATAAACTGACTAAACAAAGCAACTGTGGGGTGAGTTGTATGTTAGCACTTTCATTGGTATCGGGTCAGGGAGAGAATGGCAAATGAATTCTATTGGTTTAAAGTACAAACATTTATGATTGGTTTTGAAATGGAAGCCATTGATTTAAGAATTTTATAAAGTTGCTCACCCTGCCTTTACTTCTCTCTCCCACTCACCATCTGGCCAAGAATAGAAGACCATGATGAAGACAACTTTATCTCATCACCCATATTGAAAGAGGCATGTTGCCTGTTTCAATACTCCATTCAATGGCCATGTGGTACTAAAGCTAGCTAGATTGAAGATAAGCCGAGCACCGACTATGGACCAGGATGCACAACTGCTTAGGCTGTAAGGGCATGGTATGCCAATATTCATATTGAATTCTGCTTCCTAAATATTTTGGGCATTTTAATCAATAATACATAATTAAATGTGTAAATCAAATTTCCTGAGGTTCCTAAGGGTAAATTTCACACAACCACTAGCAACCTGTTCTTTACACAGAGAACCGTAGGCACTTGGAATAATTGATCAACTGGTGTAGCAGACAGTAGGAATTTAGGGAGTTTTAAAACTCGACCTGATGTTTATTAGAAGATCTAAGTGGACAAGAGTTTTGTTGGGCTGAACGGCCTGTTCTCATCCAGGTTGTTCCAAGGTTCTAATGCTCTAATAAAGAGTACAAAAGGGGACAATAGGGTCACCATAGGACTTTACACCATAAAACAACAATAAAGATGTTAGCCTCTTAAGCACCATTGACAATGCAGCAATTGTCAGTGTGTCAGAGGAAGTGTGGAAGTCACTAAGCTGTGTGCTGTAGTGGCTTACAACAACAAAAAGTGGTGTGTTAATCAGGTACTGACTTTCTACCCTCTCGTGTACAAGCATCAGAAGAAATATAATGAGGAAAGTGCACAAAGAAACACACATCCAGTGTCCCGATTGTAACATCGGGCTGCGTGTTGGTGACTGCCTCAAAACATCACCAGAAAAAGGATGTGTGTGTACTAAATTTGCATCAGTACAGCAGTGGACACTCAACAGATGTTTCCCACCATATTGATGTTGATATTTTGAAATTTACATGTTTCTGCTACACATCATAACATTTTTTTTTCTTGCTGTATAGTAAAAGTAAAGCTAAGGAGGTTAATGAATTAAATAATACTACATTTTAAAAAATAACAATAATCATTCATTACTTTATTTATATAGTATGACCGCCTGCCTGTTTTTCTGATTCCTGTGATTAGATTTCAAAATAAGATCTCTGAAATCCGTCTGCTTTAACATCAAGTCACCCTGCAGAACCTGTCACTTCTACAGCATACCAAGTGCAAGAATTAGGTGATAAAATGCCTCATTGCTTGTATAATAAATGGCATTCACCTCAACTGAACTTCCCTATTTCTACATATTTTCAATACTTTCTGTCTTTGGCAAGTACACAGTTGTTTATTTTATTTTATTTTTTCTTTCACTAAAATAATAGAAATTAACAATTTGAATCAATTTTTAAACTGATGAAAGTGTTACAGTCTGTCCTGTCAATGTGACATTTTGGCAGACATTGGATTTTTAGGCTGACATTAGATTTATGGAAAATATAAGCATATATATATATATGTGTGTCCTCACAGGTGGAGCAGTAGTACTGCTGCTGCTTTGCAGTAAGGAGACTGTGGAAGATTGTGGGTTCACTTCACGGTTCCTTCCTGTGTGGATAGCGCTTTGAGTACTGAGAAAAGCACTATAAAAATGTAATGAATTATCATTAATTATTAAAATATTAAGCTTAAAAGTGCAACAACTTTGTGCAACGATTTTATGAGATATTTTTATGTCAAGTTTTTTGTCACACTTTAAATTCAGGCTTATTTTAAAACCAACATATGTATGTTTGGTATCATTCTTTCCAGAATTTATCAAACTTTAATGTGATGCTGTTAGATTTTCAGATTCTTCTAAAATTATAAAGTAAAAAATATCAAGAACTCACGTCTCGCGAAATGAGACTTTGTGCCAAGAGATTTAACCACGGCCAAGGCCAGAAATAAAAGACAAAGAGTAGGACAGCTGCTATAAAGGCTTTAAAAAGTTTGAAATGCAGCGCAAAATGCTGCTGCTCAAGCAAACAGGAGGTTTAAAAAGTATTTTTTTCCCATTGCACAGCACGTAGCACAGGCCAGGGGAGGTGGCGAGTGAAGCAAATGGGGGGCGTTCTCCCTATAAATAATAATTTTTCTTTTGTACATTTACAGTTTTTACTAAAATTCTGGCCACAACTGGGAGTTTGGTGCCAAAGGTAAAAATACACACACACACACACACATATATATATGTTATGTTAACATTTGAATGGTGGAAACAATTTATTCACAAAACATACTTCATAAGTGCAGCTCAAGCCGCAGAGAAGATTCTCAGAGCTTAAGTCTGTTTATCTGGCAGTGAGGTGCCTG
>NW_024377666.1:0-18228 GCF_016835505.1 Polypterus senegalus
GAGGAGGGCTGTTTGGAATTTTTTTGTCTCAGAGGCCTTCAAGTACCATGATATCCTATTGGTTCTAGGAACTGAGAGAACGCTATAATGTACTTGCTCAACCACATTCTCTTTTAACTGACCACATATGAAGAAGCACTCTCTTGCTAACCTGTATGATGAAGACAACAAATGAAGAGCACAGCTCAGCAGCCATATTGAAAGACATGTGGCTGAAAGCTGAGCACCAACGATGCCTTAACTAGAGACATTTTAAGTAACTGCAAGTCTGTGTGCCACCTGAATTACACATCACCATTTTATCAGGTTGTATGGTTGCCAATATTCAAATGTACTTTGCATTTTGTTATTATTTATGAATATTATCAGTAATACATTACTTTATGTGTAACTTAACTCCTGCTTGTCTTTTACTACATCTAATTGCCTGAGGGTATAGATATAGAAGGAAGGTGGGGATAAGTTATATACAATAATACCTTATAAACAGTGGTAAGTCTGTGAGATTAGGCATTCTAAGGCTACATATTAATAATAATAGGGGAAAGTAGAGCAATACATATATTACTCTACCAAGATAAAACCACTGTCATACAGGAAGCAACCCTCAAAATTGTTTAGGGGTTTATGTAGACGCAACATTCTCAAAGTCCAGTAAAGGTGCAGAAGTAATTAAAAAGGCAATAAATTGTTGAAAACTACTATATAATGCACTAGTGAAATTGCATCTGGAGTACAACATGCGATTTTGGTCATGTTACAAAAATACTTTACAGCTCTAGAAAGTGTGTGGAGGGAAAGCAGCCGAGTTCATCCTAGGACTAAAAAGCATGTCCTACTCCTAATAGACTAAGGGATTTAAACCTCTATTCTTGAGCAAAGAATGCTGAGTGGGGCCCCAATTGTCAACGCCATTGATTTAGTTCATCCAGAATAATAATGCAATTAAATTCTGATATTTAAGCCAGAATCCAGGAAGATCTTATCTCTGCAAAGATTCAGAGCAATCTGGTACAGATTACTGAAAGTGGAAACCTTGACATCTTTTAAAAAGTCAAACTTGCTACTAACTAACCAAACCTGATGGAATGGTCTCTTTATCTGTCAAATGAATTATGTTTTGTGTAATTGCAAAATTTGTTCCATGCTCTTCTAATGTTTTCATGTATGTAACCTATGTAAGGTTGCAGAGATTCCAATTACCCAAACAATTTTGTTTTAACTCTAATGTCAACAATGTGATTTTAGTCATTAAGAATTGGCACTTATATTTGCACTTTTGAAGTTGCTCTAAAACACTTGCAACATGCAAGATCCATAATGGCCATGATGGTGCAGTTCACATTGCAAACCATTGCTGTGTAATGTTCAGACACATTCCAGTAATGCTATCTAAGTATAGAAAAATGTATTAGGGCATATGATCTTAAATACCAATTAAGAAAACCCCATTCTAGATAGAATACTGTTTTTTAAGGAAGCAGAACAGGGTTTCCTTTAAAACATTTTCCTGAATGTGAAATACAAAATGAAAACATTATAAAACACTTGAGCCAGTCCTAAGCATCAACAAACGGGTAGACTCTGTAACAGCAAAATTCTAGGGCAGTGTTTTTACGTAATCATATCTCAGCTTTAACATATATACATGATATGTATACAAAGGGACAAGAGATAAAGACTGACAAAATGTAAATGAAATCAAAACAGCACCTCAGAATCAACCCACATATCCACTAATTGTATAATTTGGGTGCCAGATCCATACTTTTCCTTGCATTGCAATTTTACATTTCAGTAATTCAGGTGCTTACTGCATACTTGTGACAATAAAGCTACAGTACACAAATAAAGTATGGCATAATGTTTATAAAGAGCGACATTGTATCAGGGCTATATAAAATGTTATTTGTGTTTTTTTCAATATGTTTAAACATTGTGTCTCTCTGACGTTTTTCTCATATATTTAAAAAAAGTTTCCTTCACAAACCACAAGGATGTCACCAATTACAACACTTAACCTTTTTTTGACGTAGGGGTTTCCTGTCGCTCGTTCTTTTAGATTCTATTTAATAATGGCTCTCCTTGAGGTGATACCAGGTATGCATGTTGCCAAATGAAGACCTCATTGCTGGTATACATGACATGGGTGAGCCCTGAACCCAGATCAATGTAACAAAGGCCTCCCTGACTGGTTGTTTTCACAAATTTGTTCCAGCCAGAATGTGTAACTTGCCACCATCAGAGTGTGATTGCTGCTGTTATATATATTGTGGCTCAATTATTTGTGCTGCTGCCTCACAGATCCAGTGCCCTGGGTTTGAATCCACACCTCAGTTGTTGTCTGTATGGAGTTTGCATGTGCCAGTTGTGTTCTACACTGGGTTGCTTCTCTGGCTATCTAGATTTGTGTCCCAAGACGTACAGCCTCTCTTCATCCTGGCAATTCCAATCCAGGTTTTACTGAGTCTGAGTGTGTTTGAATGAGCCTTCTAATAAACTGATGACTAACTAACCCAGGAATGTTCATGCCTTGTGTGTGATACTGCTGGGATACACGTCAACAACTATGACTTAGAGTTGATTAAGTGGGTTTAAATATGTTATGTGCAGTTGTGAGAAAACATTTGTGAAGGCTTTGAATTGTGTGGATTTCTGAATTATCTACTCCAAACAATGTTATCAAATCTTCAACTAAGCTCACAATAATGGACAGAAAAAATCAGCTTGGACTAATAACACATAAATCATTATACTACTTTTGCCAATACAGAATACTTAGTTTAAACATTCACAGTCTAGGTAGGACAAAAGTATGTTAACCACTAAACTAATGACTTTTCCAAAAGATAATTAGATTTAGGTCATTCAATCAATGAGGTGAAATTAGGGGTGCTCTGCATTGTAAGAAATGTACACAAAAGTTTGATTACTGAGTGCATGTGTCTTCACTTAGAATGATCTGTTATGTGAACAATCCCAGATAAAAATAAATATCAGAGGACATTTGAAAAGAATTGCAGAGATGCATAAAGCTGGAAAGGGTTACAAAAAGCATTTTTAACTTTTAAAAGTTATAAATCAACAGCAAAGCAATGGAGGACATTCAGTACTGTTGCTACTCTCCTTTGAATTGCTCATCCCACAATGACCACAGTAAACATACAGCAAGCAATGCTGAAGTAGGTGAAAAGAACCCTAAGGTAAGAACAAGGGACTTAAAGACCTGGGGCCTCATGTATAAACGGTGCGTACGCACAGAAATGTTAGTAAGAACTTTCCATGTTCAAATCGCGATGTATAAAACCTACACTTGGCGTAAGCCACGACTTTCCACGGTACCTCATGCCTTGTGGTACGCAACTGGACACAGAATCCATTGCATTCGTGATATTACAGCTCACTGAATAACTAAAATACTGAGATGTATACGTGATATCATTTTCATGATGATAGGAGTTAAAGCACGTTATTAAACATGAGTTTCACCGATGAGAATAATTTATTGCAGCAGTACTCAGGGCGAGCTCTAGGCTTGTGGTGGCACTGGCAGAGGAAGAATCGGTGGCCCTTGCCACCAATGTCAGTAAAGTAGCTTATGCCGGTGGATGGCCACATCCGTGCAGACACTGCATAAGCCGCCTGTGCTCTGACACAAGCATTTAACTTATGCGAAATTTGTTGCTGTGTTTTTAGCTGTGTTTTATTTTCTCTTTCTGTTTATATTCAATATATATTGCGTTCAGCCCCAAGAGTCCTTGCTTTTCTTTCCCCAAGTAACCGATCGCCACAAATCAGCTCTGTAATAGAAGTTAAGCCATCTGTAAGCTTAGCGTCAATTCTTCAAAACGTTTAAGGAACATTGAAATATCTTCGTAGTACATGTTTAACTATTCTATCCTTAACGACACTCCCAGTGAAGAATATAGATTATTTAAATGAAGTTAAAGTTTTATCTGTATAATTTAATAAACATATTTAACTGCATTTCACCTTAAAAATGATATCGCTCATCATATGTAAATCAGCGCTTACAAAGTGGCTCAGGTTGTGCGATATTATAACTGTAGTGCAAGTTTACAGTGAGGTGATTGTACTTATAAGTACAAACAGTTCTACAAGGTGTAATTGATTGAGTACATTTAAAGTTCTTGGGATTAAACTGTTTCTGAACCATGGAGGTCTGTACAGGAAAGGCTTTAAAACGTTTTGCAGTGGCTGAGACAGCTGTCCTTGAAGCTGTATACCGATAATCCTCTTTCCGATCAGCTGCTGCTGTGATTCACACTCAGATACAGTGATATAAATACTCAGAGTGGTGCAGTGAGAGAAATATGGAAAAAGATGATCCATGTGGCAACTCCTAGAGGAGGAGCTGAAAGAAGAAGAAGAAAGAAGAAGGAGAAGTGAGAGTTACAACGCTAAAGCAGTTATGGTATTTGGAATACTATGCTGTTCCTGGACCATTATATTGTTACAAGTTAATTACAATCAGATCGACACTAATAAACAATATGTGGTTAGTTTCAGTGTATTTATAAGCCGGTCAGGAAAATAATGAGTAACCACACAGGAACAGTACCATTGCTTTGACGCGGGTGCCGCCAGTCTGCAAACCGAGCGGAGAACTTGCGTACGTACAAGGCATGAGGTACTATGGAAAATGCGTGGCTTTACGCCAAGTGTAGGTTTTATACATCGCGATTTGAACGTGGAAAAGTTCTTACGCAACATTTCTGTGCGTATGCACCGCTTATACATGAGGCCCCTGAACTTGCTAACGTCCCTGTTTATGAGCTCACTATAAGAAAAACTCTGAACAACAAAGGTGCTTATGAGAAATACCACTGTGAAAACTTCACCTCTATGTGATGGTCTGGGTTAGTTCCACACTCTCTCTGGGAGTTAACCTGTTTTCTTGAATCTGGAACCGCAATAGTCATGAACGGAGATGAGCCAGGCAAATGAGAACATACACATTCAGCAGGGTTGGTGCAAGGTGGCAAGTACTTTATTAAAACCTACAAACAATTAGCGACCAATGTACAGTGATCTTTAAATAAATAAATAGGATTAATAAAGGTACCAAATGCATAATCAATAAAGACAATGAAAATAGTCCACAAGTTAAAATCCAGAGAGTGTAAAACAAACAGTCATCAGATCCTTAATCTTCTCCTCATCCCACACAAGCCCACTGCAACACCCTGTTTTCCTGGCTCACTCACAGCTCGCTCAGCCAGCGGGGACTTCAGCAGCCGTGGTCCACCTCAATGACCCTGTTATGACTGCCTCCATCACGTCCTGCCAGACCACTTAGGTCAGTCGTCCTCCAGTCTTTCTTCTCACACCCCTGGTGTCCCTTCGGATGTTTGAGGAGGACACCACCACCATTGCACCTGGTCCTATTGAAATACCATTGGGGGTGATCTGCCCCTAGAGCACTGATCCCTTCTCTGTGGGGGTTAACAACCACCCTGTCTCTTGCTCACTCCCTTGCTGCCTGGCTGGCCCACCATCTCCTTCTGATTAGGCACCCAATACTGCTCTCTTACAGTCTGTTTATTTATCTGATTTCTTCCTCTGTTGTTTTCTCCTTCCTGCAGGATCACTTACCCGCCTGATTGGGGATAGATGTGATCCTCTGCTTACTCCAAGGTGTGAATGAGGCACCTGACGATCCGCTTGCATCTGCATGAGAGTTTGCAATCACCCAAGCACCCTAATCAATCCCATAGTGAGCACGCACATTCACACCCACACACGATCGGAGCCTACACACTCTGGGACCTGATTATTTAAAACCTCAGTTCAACATGAACCTCTTATCACACATTACTAAACCAACATGGTAGAACATCTTAAATTTGCAGAATATCACATTCGGTAGATGTTCCATAATGCTTCTGACACAAGGTTTTCAGGACAGATGTAACAAATGTTGACGTCTTTGGCAAAATAGCACAATGCTACATTTGAATTAAAAAAATACTGAACAACAACACCAACATGAAGTAAAGTGGAGGGAGAATTACAGCTTAGGTTTGTTTTGCTGTCTCAGAATCTGAAAAGTCTAGCAATCCAATGACTGAAGCTTAATTGAGTTAGGTGATCAAAAATGACAATGGAAATAAGCACAGAACAAAAACAATAGAATGACTTAAACTGAAGACAAGTTGTGTTCTGGACAGTCTCATTTTTGACCTCAGCCTGCAGAGAGAAGTTGTTATGTTGTTCCTAAAAAACCCCACAGAGGTAGATATTACCGTCAAACCCCAGCTAGTAATAAGGTCAAGAACTGAATATTTTTAAATAAAAGATTTCTTCTTCAAAATAAACATTCCACTCACTATGAAGCCTCTGTGAATAACAAAGGCAAAACAGAAATGCTCGAGACACAAGTCAATCCAAAGCAAACCAATCTCAATACAAAATCACAAGGCAAAGTCAAAAAAACAGTGTAAAATGTCAAAAACTCAATAATTCACAAAAAGTACAAAGTGCAACAGAAACATAGAAAATCACCAAAAAATATTTTTTTTGCATTTGAAATGATCCACCAAGAACTGCGAAAGACCCTCCAGATTTATAGGGTGGGCAGCAGTTCCTGACAGTATCTGGAAAGTGGCCACACCCCTTTGGAGGACCACCAACAAAACATGGAATTTAGCACAAGTATCTTACTAGGTTCGCTCCGGGTCCTCCCTGCATGGAGTTTGCATGTTCTCCCGTGTCGCGTGGTTTCCTCCGGGCACTCCGGTTTCCTCCCACAATCCAAAGACATGCAGGTTAGGTGGATTGGCGATTCTAAATTGGCCCTAGTGTGTGGTGGGTGTGTTTGTGTGTGTCCTGCGGTGGGTTGGCACCCTGCCCAGGATTGGTTCCTGCCTTGTGCCCTGTGTTGGCTGGGATTGGTCCAGCAGACCCCGTGACCCTATTGGATTCAGCGGGTTAGAAAATGGATGGATGGATCTTACATACATAAAAATATCAAAGAATAATTCATATCAACAAAAGTAACATTAACATAAGTAAAAGAATTAAGAAAAAACAAAACAGACACATAACATGACTTTGAAACATAGCCAGAGGAATCCTAGCTGAAATTTAGCAGCTATACACATAAAGAATTGCAGAAAATGAATGAACTGAAACACTTTTGTAAGGAGGAATAGTCCAATGCTGCTCCTAAACATTACAAACACATCTCATCAGCAGCTACAGGCAATGTTTGGTTAAGTATATGGCCTCTGCTGCTACTACTACTACTCTGGCTACTAAAGGAGGCTCAACTAGTACTAAACACAAGGGCTCACATACTTTTTCAAACCTTGATGACAAATGCTTAAAAAGAAAGAACAACAATTGTTTGCGTGTTATTATGTTTAGCAGATTGTGCCCATCTAGTCTTGTGACTTTTTATGATTCACTCATGCAGAAATTAAGAAAGTTACAAAGGCCTGTACAAACTTTTCATGCAACTATAAAAAGCTTATAAAAAGTCAATGCAGAATAACAGCATATAAAGAAATCCAGACACCACAAATGTGCTGTATTTCCTAAACCTTCTTTTGATAGGACATTAAAGAATCTGGCTTAATACAATATGCCCAGGAAATACTTACTTTTGGTTTGGTGGTCTGAAGGATGTCTGCAATAAATACTCCTCTAAATTGTGGCCTGATAAATTATAGAGCACATCACCATTGTGATTCCTTAGGTAGTGCAGAGAGATGTTCAGTGGTGGACAGTTCTGCAAAAGAAAGACATACGATCACAACATATTGGTTGACCACATATTTTTAATCTATTGGAAGATCATAATGTACAAAGTAACACTACAGTACTGAAGTCTAAGGATATTTGCTGTAGCTGTTACTATTTCGGGTAGGCAAGTACCGAGGGAAAAGAAGGCATGTCATTGCTTAAATCAAGTTATAATTCCAATTTAATTTGGAAAAAAAAAAAGATCTTAGATCAACATATCAGTGCCTCCAGCAATGACTGAAAGCCAATTAATACAATAAGATGAGTATTTATAGTCGATATGCTCTGTGGGTGTAAATTTATCTTTGCACACTGTGGAACCATATGTTCACTCACCACAGCTGATTTAGCACTGAATGTTTTTCATGGGATTTTTTTATATGTCTGATTTATTATAGAAATTCACTTATATAAATTTCCAATGTTTGATCATTTTATTCCACCAAATTATTTAATATAATGATGGACGGCAAGGTGGATAAGACTTGTGTTTCAAAGATTCAACACAATGTGTTTGATTCCGGCCTCTTCTCATCATCTATGTGCTGTCTGCATTGCTTTCTTGCATCTACTTGGGTTCCCATCTCCATATCCTCAAACATGTGTGATTAGGTAAACTGGGAACCCCAAATAGGCCTCAAGTGTTTGTGTGAGTGGACCGTGTGAGGGTTGGTGCCTGCCTTGTGCCCAGTTCTGCTCAGATGTACTTTGGTCTCCTGCTACCTTGAATTGGATTATGCAGATATGTAAATGTTACATTAATAAAATCATGAACTGATGTTCATGGCACTTTAATCATAGCAGTTCTTCTGAACATATTTTGCTGTACTTTACAAGTAATTATAAGCTTTTCAGGTCACAGAATTCATTTCTGACATTATCTTCTTTCTATAAATTTGTTTAATAATAGTTAAGATTTTTTGTGTACCTCGATTTTGTGAGTCCCGTTGCTAGTACACACTAATGGTTGCAGGAGATGTAGCCACAGAAGTAGCCACACCTGATATCATTGATGGAAAACTCCAAAAAGTGCCTCTGCTGTGGAAAACATCCTGCATTGTTCCTGTGCCAAAAAAGTCAAGCTCCTTCACCAAATGACTACACACTAGTGGCACTTACATCATGCAGACCTTTGAAAGGCAAATTATGGACAATAAGAGTCCGCCATTACAGTTTGCCTATCAGACAGACTAGAGTGGAAGATACAATATCTATCTGTTCCTCAAGGCTTATTCTCACCTGGACAAAGGTGGCAGCACTAAGAGGATTATGTTTTCTGATTTCTCCCGTGCCTTCAATATCATCTCTGCTGTCTGAAATCGGTACAGAACCATTAAACAATAACTGCACAGGATCATTGGCTTTTTGATTGCCTAAGGACACGGGGTTTTGAGCATCATGCCTTCTAAGCATATTAACTGAACTATGATATATAGTTGATCTTGGTAATATAATATTTTTCAGGTTTTTTTTTTTAAGTCCTGAAATCCATACTTTACATTAGACAAGATAATTATTTTCTCTTCCTCTCTGTATCTCTGTCAGTGATCTAGGAACTTCAGTTGAATGGAACAAGGTTTAGACTTCCTCTCCTTTTAAGCTTTAAAATATTTTTGCTAAAATCAGACTTTTTTGCTTTTATACATCATTTTCCCTGTGGCAGTGTTGTTTGTGATAGGTTAAAATATTGGACTGTTTTTCCTGCAAAAACATTGTTTAGGAGCGAATTTCCCAACACTATCCCCCAAGAATACAATCTGTCTTCTTTCAGAGTGTTGAGTGGCTGTCGTGGCTGCTTAACCTATAGCAGCTCAGAAAGCTCACATCACTTGACCCTTGAGTGCATGCATTGGGGAAGTTAAAGCCATGTCCTAGTCATGGGGTATTCCCTAAATGGGTCCTAATCTCATAATGTAATGTTCTACTAAAACCTTGTGGTATCATTTGTCTATGGATAATATATGGTAAAGTTACATTTTTTTGTAACAGTACAACTTTAATAAATTTTTGTATTTTTTTTAAAGGGAGTGTTCCTTGATAATTTCAACGATTATACAGATTAAGTTTTTAATGCTACCTTCAAAGGGTGTAAAGAAGCACTACACAGGACTGGAGATGTGTTTGTTTGATCTCTCCATAATAATGATGTCTTGCACCGGAAGAAGAAATGTAATATCAAACATAACCCACCGAATGTTATAAGAATAAAATTCATTTCAAACATCCTACACTATTCTGAAGACCAAAAACCATAAAAAACCTATCCAAATGATCTCTAAACTAATAACAAAACTGTTGTAATTCAAGTTTTAATGAAACAATTATTTACATTATCAGACTAAAGAACTTTAACTGCTAAAAAATTAATACAAATTAATAAAATAAACAGAAACCAAAAAATAAAGCAAAAGCTGCCTTAGAAAATAAAGTCCAAGTGAGAATCTAAATATTCAAAATAGGTCAAAATGTCAGACCTATGCCACTTCTCAAAAGGCAAAAGTTAGAAGGTGAGATAAACATTAAACTTTTTATTCCAAAATCTAAGGAATAATTCACCACTGATTCACTATAATCAAGAAATAGCAAAATACAGAAAACCAAAAATTGAGGAAAGGAAGATGAAGAGTAATGTTAGGAATAATAGTAACTATGCAAACTAATAAATGCTTTTACTGTATATAGTCTTCAGTGTGCTGCAGTACCAGTGATTAGCTGTAATGGTTTACCTCGATCTTATGTTTGCGTCCCTATTACTTGCCCAAGAGAGTTTGGACACATCATTGTTGTTATTGTTGTGGGACTGGAGATAGCGGTGACATCATCCATTCTGCTGTTGCTAATCTACAAACACAGCACCCTGTGGTGCTTGTGCTAATCTCTGGAGAATTTAACTATGTGACGCTGGACAAAAACATTACCTGCCTTCTCCCAGTATGTGGATTGTAACACCCGGGGAAATAGGACTATTGACCTACTGTATGCAAACGTTAAAGACACATACAGTGCCACCCCGCTGCCTGCGCTTGGGAAAGTAGATCATAACCTGGTTCTGCTTCAGCCTCACTACAAACCAAGAGTGAGGAAGCTACCTACAACCACACGCTCATTCAGGAAGTGGTCCCCTGAGGTAGAGCAGGCTCTAAGAGACTGCTTTGGAACCTACAGACTGGGATATTGCTGCCACGGCAAATGTTTGCTGATGACACTGCTATCATGGGCTGTATCGGGAGTGGGCAGGAGGAGGAGTATAGGAACCTAATCAAGGACTTTGTTAAATGAGTGCGACTCAAACCATCTACACCTGAACACCAGCAAAACCAAGGAGCTGGTGGTGGATTTTAGGAGGACCAGGCCTCTTCCCGACCCTGTGATTATCAGAGGTGACTGTTTTCAGAGGGTACAGACCTATAAATACCTGGGAGTGCAGCTGGATGATAAATTGGACTGGAAGACCAATACTAATGCTCTGTGCAAGAGATGACAGAGCCGAATATACTCCGTAGAAGGCTGGCATCCTTCAACATCTGCAATAAGATGCTGCAGATGTTCTATCAGACTGTTATGGTGAGTGCCCTCTTCTATGCGGTGGTGTGCTGGGAGGCAGCATAAAGAAGAGGGACCCCTCATGCCTGGACAAACTGGTGAGGAAGGCAGGCTCTATTGTAGGCATGGAGCTGGACAATTTGACATTTGTGGCAGAGCGATGGACGCTGAGCAGGCTCCTGTCAATCATGGAGAATCCACTGCATCCACTAAACAGTATCATCTCCAGACAGAGGAACAGCTTCTGAGATCATTCCTCCCCCACACTATGCGACTCTTCAATTCCACCCGGAGGGGTAAACGTTAACACTATACAAGATTATTGACTGTTACACCCCTCTCACTCCACCTTGCATTCTTTAACTTGCACTGCATTTTATCACTCTTTAATTAACATTGTTTTATTGTTTTATCAGTATGCTGCTGCTCGAGTCTTGGGATTAATAAAGCATCTATCTATCTAAAAGAGAAAAAGCAATAAAACAATTAATAAAAAAGGAGAATCTAAAGGGGCAGAGAACAGACCAAACTGGCACCCAGGAGAGAGTATAGAGATGGGTACAATAAGGGCAGCCTGAGAGTATGAGGCAGTGTCTGTCGCTAATTAAGTTAAGTACTTCTCTAAAACCATTCAGTTTTTCTGTGGATCTGTCTGCACCGTCCTGTGTAAACTGGCTGCCACCCCTATTTTTCCACTTTCATTAAATAAGCATTTCACAAATTTAGAATTATAGGATATCAAGAAAGAAAATAAAACATCACGGTTACTCTTAAAGTTGAGGAGCCTACTACTATGCCTTCAACTACATGTATTTTCAAACTGAATTTCAATAATTGACAGCTGGAATAAAAGGGCTCATGAGGGATGGCAAGTGTGTATTTGATGCTTAGAACACCTTTTGCAAAAATATCCTTGAACTCTTACTATATTAACCCACTGTTCAAGGAGTGGATATAAAGGAGGTCCTCTGCTACAAGTACTTGGGGGTTCATATTATTGAAAGGTTGGACTGGTGACAGAAACACGGAGAAACTATAGAAGAAAGGGCAGAGCAGGCTATTTTTCCTTGGAAGACTGCATTCCTGTAACGAAATGACATCCTTCACATCTTCTATAAGAGAAGCCCACTGAATCCATCCATCTATTACTTAACAAGCTAATTAAAAAGACAGGCTCAGCTATAGGACACACTCTGGACCCCCTGGAAGCAGTAACATAGGAAAGAATGAAAAAAAAATGCTTTTATTTATTTATCTTTCTATCTATTTATGAATTTATTTATTTAGAAATATTCAATAAAAAGCCAGATTTTCCCCTGGGGACAAATAAAGTTCTATCTATCTATTTGTAGCAACACTTCAGTAATCACTCCCTAGTTTTCTCACATTTTAAGTGTGCCCAAAAAATGCATACAAGCACCAACTATGAGGCCAAACTAACTTTCATAAATGGGCCTTGCCACCTCTTATTTGTACACAGAACATATATACTGAATACATATACATACTTATATACATATATACTTATACATATATATACATTGTGGAGCCGACCCGGACACAGACAGGCAGACACGTTGTTTGTCACCACCACACATTTATTATATATACAATATTTACAAATATAAAGTCCAGTGCACACTCACAAGCCCCAATACAGTGTCCTGGCACACAAATGCCTTTTCTTCGGGCCACCTCCACACTCCTCTCGTGTCTCGTGCCTCGTGCCTCGTCCTTCTTCCACCCAACTCCAGCCTTGAATGAAGGGAGACGGCCCCTTTTATATTCTCCCGGATGAGCTCCAGGTGATTCCCGACACTCCTTCATTGGCCACGCCCCAGCGTGGCGGAAGTGCCGGCTCTTCTCCCAGGCAGCTCTCCAGGTGCCCTTTTAATTCCTGGTGTGGCGGAAGTGCTGCGGTAACAGGTCCCAAGGCATTGGGGCGCTCCTGGCGGTGACCAAGGGCCCCACAGGGTGGGGCTTCCATGCCCTCAACCCGTGGCCTCCAAAGCAACCAGGAAGGCGGCCCCCACGTGATCCACTGTGGGCGTGACCCATTCGGTCCCTCATGGCGTCCCGGCCGGGTTTGCCCCTGGCTTTCCTGACAACATAAATTTATACATACATATATATATATATACTGTGGATTGTGGTTGGCCATTCATCCCGGCCAATACCCCCAGGCCGCCAGGTGGAGCCCTCCCTGCAGCATGGAGGTGCCCCGAATGTCAGCAGGGAATTATGGACAATGGAGTTTTTATCCACAGTCCTGCTGGATCACCACGGGGCCGCTTAGAAGGCGCCTCAGGGAGGAAGAACGATGGTTTCCCTACAACCCGAAGTGCATCCTAGTCACATGGACAGAGGAAATGATGTTCTTCTGGGTTGTAGAAGAAGAGTTTTTATCTGACGCAGAAGTGTTACCAGTCACATGGACAGAGAGAGAAAACACTTCTGGGTCACAGACTATATAAAGGACTGTGGGATATCCCAGGGTTGAGCTAAGCTGGGTGGCAGGGTGGCAACGTCTGGGGAGAGTGGAGGGTTTATTGATTATTGATTGTGTAGTGTTTGTTTATGAGTATTGTGGAGAGGAAGGTGCATTGTGTACTGTGTAGTCTACAAATAAAAATTATATTTGGACTTTTATCTGGTCTCTGGCATCTGATCTGAGGGGTTCAGGGGACGAAGCGCCCTATCTGTCATAATACATAATCACACACACACATATATATACAGGATATATACACATATATAAACATATACACAACACACACACACACACACACACATATATATATATATATATACTAGTGTAAGCCCATGTAAAAGCCTGGGCTCCCAAAAACTATTGAAATTGTCAGAAAAAAATTGAAATGCAGAGTCGGTGGTTTCATTTTGTGGATGTGCTTGCCCCCCTTGTCTATCAGCAGGTAAGCAAGTTTCTCTCTCCTGGAGGTTTTGTTTTGCTAATGTGCCCGCCTTTAGGAGCCCATGGACACTCCAGGGGTGCCCAATGCCTTTGGAGCCCTGGCCCTCAGCATTTCCGGCACACCCAGAAGAACTGGGGGGGGGGGAACTGGGGTGGTTGAAGACCAGGAACACCTGGGGTGCTTCCAGGTGCACAGCCGGTACTTCCGCCACACTGGGGAGTGCCGGGCGAAGCTTATCGGGAGGCACCTGGAGCACGTCCGGGTGGGGATAAAAGGGGCCGCCTCCCTCCATTCGATGGTTGGAGTCGGGAGGACGAGACAAGGTCTTGTAGGAGAGGAAAGGAGGCGGCCTGAAGAGAGAGACAAAAGGCATTGTGAGGCCTGGACTTTTGGGGGAGTTTTGGGGTTGTGTTGCACTTATTTGTAAATATTATGTATGTTAAACGTGTGTTGGGTGAACCATCGTTGTCTGCCTGTCTGTGTCCGGCCAAATCCAAGTATATATATATATATATATATATATATATATATATATATTGTAATGCGTGAGACTCTCTTGCACCCAAAACACAGGGTTGAGTCATAGTACTTTAGCAAAACAAGCTTTATTCAACTTGAAACAGGAACAACGGGGTTATTTATTGCAGCAGGGCTATCACCTCTTACAGATACAGCAAATGGGCATAGTTATGACCAGATCAGTGGCAAAGTTATATTGTTTGCTGCATTTACAGGTATGTATAGCACGATCTCGATCAGCTCGTAGTTGTTTCTGTTGCGCCTGCTGCTGCGCTGTGAACTGTGCTTGCCTCAGCAATGTACAAACAGTCCTCCACAGACGTGGGAGTCTTGCTTTAGCGTGCCATCCGTTGTTAGTCCTAAAGGAGTTCATAAACCTCACTATATATATATATATATATATATATATATATATATATTTATGCACACATACATATATACAATTAAATTGCCAAATAAACAGAGAACTGGGTCTAAGCCACCCACTAGAAACAGTGTTGAATATTTCATGCTTTGGCATCTAAAATAGATTTTCTTTTTTTCTCTCCCTGTTTGCTTTGCATTGCTTTTGGCAGATTTCCTCCAGGATCAAACTGCTGCCTCATGTTTCAACACTGCCATACTTAAAATAAGATAATCTAACTAAGATTTTTTATAATATAGGCAGAACTCAAAATATTTCAAGCTCACTCTGACAATTCTCCTTATATCCTTTCAAAGCTTTGTCTTTTTTTATCTTTAGGAAACATCTCTTCTTTCTAAGCTGCAGAAATTGGGACTGAAGTCTTCTATTCTCTGAGGTGCATTTCTGAAAGAGATTCTGTTATAAGGGACCAAAATAGATGAAAGACCTGTCTTCCCTCTTCCTGACAACACAGTCATTTGATAGAATGGCACAAGCTTGATACGTAAGTATAACAATGAAGATCTCAACATAAGTAAGGCATCCTAACTGAATGGCTACTGTTTGGGGATATACATAAAAGATCTGAGGAGAACTCTGAGTTGAAGCAGAAATTTTAAGAATTCTTTTTATTACATCTTTTAACATATTATATTGCACAGTTGTTTAGAGCTTGTTATTAAATGGTAAACATGCGCTGACTCTCAAAGCTCTACAAGACAGGAAAACAAAAACAACAAGTGATCTGCTTCTCTCGATGCAATTATTTCTAATGAATTATACATTTCAAGAAACAACACAAGAATAATCCTGCAACATCATACTTGAATTGTTCAGAATGTCCAATTGTAAAAATAGGTGCTTAGATGCATACATAAAAACATTAGAGCCATAGGAACTGAAAGTCAGCTCTAAGGATACTCTTGGGGTCACTAATATTAGGTAATGTTCTGGACCCATGGGAGGATGATAAAATTAAAAGCCAATTAAGAGGTAATGGTGTGTGAGATAGTACTGAGACTTTAACTATTTATTTCATAGCTTCTTTACTGGACCACGCTGCCATGAATGATGGTCTTTAGTTTATTCCCTACTATGCACACATATCTTGGTAACAAGATGTCTTGTTTTTTTACCATCATGTGACAATCATGTAAGACCTGTTCAGACTTAATTGTAGTGACCTAATAGATCCATCAATAAAAGAATGATCTGTATGTGACATTTCTCTCTTATTACTGGCCAGTGGGATGCTCAGTTATACTAATGTTATGTATGATTTTGATCAATGTAGTTTTAGGCAAGAGAATTAAGAAAACTGGTCCCAATGCTTTTTGAAATACGATCGTGTGTCAAATCGTGTCCCGGCAAGGTAAAGATTTTACCTGCAATTTGGTCCATCCGTAATGAGACCTTTGCGTAATTATACATTCTATTTTCTTCTTGGCTATTTTTACATTTTAAGATTATAATTATAATTTTTTTTTCCCCAGAGGGGACTATTTAACATCATAGATAGATAGATAGATAGATAGATAGATAGATAGATAGATAGATAGATAGATAGATAGATAGATAGATAGATAGATAAATACTTTATTAATCCCAAGGGGAAATTCACAATTCACTCATACCCTTGGTTTACTGTATTAGGATTGTACTATAATACAATATCTGCTTCTCCATGGGTACTGTTTAACATAATTCCCTGGGTTTATTCTTTCGGGATTGTTTTAAGTTTATATCCTAGGTTTATAGTATTTGGACTTTGTTGCCAATAGGTATCTCTACTTTAATCCTTTTACACCACCTGCTGAGGAGATTGTTTTGTTTTGGATGTTCTCTGTCTTTATGTCACAGGACTGGGACTTCATGAAGTGTGATCCAGCCTCATGTGGGAGGCAAAATGGGGGGCAGAGGGGCTGAGGGGAGAAAGAAAGAGAGCAAGCTATTTCTAATCTATCCTTTTTACCTCCACAATTGTAAGTGCCAACACAACAATAACACATCTATCGCGTTTAAAATTGTCCAAAATGCTTCCAGGGCAAGATCCAACCTGCCAACATTGCAATTGATCTCCAGTCTCACTGAGCCATATGTTTTAGCTGTGCACCAAATTAACATCATTCAGGACCAAAATTTTTAATGTCTATCAGATAGCCTTGGTGTCACAATCACTCCTAACCCACCTTAAATTACCAAAGCCTATGTAAACACTCGCAATCTTGGCCCACCTTAAATCCCGTTGCACCTCTCCGTCCCGTGTCTTTGTGTTATAAATGTGTCAATCAATATAAGCAGCAAGCAGCCTGCTATCCCATCCCCCTACCAATACAGAAAGGGCACAAAGTTGTCTCAGCTCAAGTTTGTTTACCTGTGTGTGAGTTGCTTGTAGGGCAAACCATATATCCTTATTTGGAGTACATACATTTTATGAGTGTTCCATGTCTACAACAATCTATGTAAACACATTGTTAAAACAGAAATGTTTTTCATGTTTTAACAATAATCGACAAAATGAAACATGAAGTGTAAAATGTGTGAAGCCTGAAATCCAAATATCAAATAAACACTTTCACAAAAGGTACAAGTATAACAAAACAACGGCACTTTTATTCAAGAATATAACTGCAGGAAAAGAACTTCGTTAGGGTGTATACTGACACGCCCTTATTCGACTACTTTGGTGGTGCAGCAGTAAGAACTGCTAACTCGTAATCAAGACATTGGGGTTCAATTCCTGGACACCTCCGTTTTGAGTAGTTAGCTGCTGTTATTCTTACTAAAATAGAACAAAAACATACATTTGATTTTAGTCTGTAACAGCCAGTGTAAATTTATGGTGTTTGTAAACGTTAGCATTTTTTTTTTATTCAGTTTTATTCTCTCAGTCACATTCATGCTCACCCTGATCTGACACTGCTCTTTTTAAATATAGAGTGCTATGAGAGGTGAACTCAGATGCACGAGGGTTCTACATTGGAGAAGAGAACAGAAGCACTCCCCACAAGAAGCACCCATTCACATATAAGAACAAAGCAGCTGCACCAGGCGAAGGGCAAA
>NW_024377667.1:0-18995 GCF_016835505.1 Polypterus senegalus
ACCCAGCGAAAAATTGCAAAGACTTTGCATCTATCATCATCAACTGTGCATAACATCATCCGAAGATTCAGAGAACCTGGAACAATCTCTGTGTGTAAAGGTCAAGGCCGTAAAACCATACTGGATGCCCGTGATCTCCGGGCCCTTAAACGACACTGCACCACAAACAGGAATGCTACTGTAAAGGAAATCACAGAATGGGCTCAGGAATACTTCCAGAAACCATTGTCAGTGAACACAATCCACCGTGCCATCCGCGTTGCCAGCTGAAACTCTACAGTGCAAAGAAGAAGCCATTTCTAAGCAAGATCCACAAGCTCAGGCGTTGTCACTGGGCCAGGGATCATTTAAAATGGAGTGTGGCAAAATGGAAGACTGTTCTGTGGTCAGACGAGTCACGATTCAAGTTCTTTTGGAAATCTGGGACGCCATGTCATCCGGACCAAAGAGGACAAGGACAACCCAAGTTGTTATCGACGCTCAGTTCAGAAGCCTGCATCTCTGATGGTATGGGGTTGCATGAGTGCGTGTGGCATGGGCAGCTTGCATGTCTGGAAAGGCACCATCAATGCAGAAAAATATATTCATGTTCTAGAACAACATATGCTCCCATCCAGATGTCATCTCTTTCAGGGAAGACCCTGCATTTTTCAACAAGATAATGCGAGACCACATTCTGCATCAATCACAACATCATGGCTGCGTAGGAGAAGGATCCGGGTACTGAAATTGCCAGTCTGCAGTCCAGATCTTTCACCTATAGAGAACATTTGGCGCATCATAAAGAGGAAGGTGCGACAAAGAAGGCCCAAGACGATTGAACAGTTAGAGGCCTGTATTAGACAAGAATGGGAGAGCATTCCTATTTCTAAACTTGAGAAACTGGTCTCCTCGGTCCCCAGACGCCTGTTGAGTGTTGTAAGAAGAAGGGGAGATGCCACACAGTGGTGAAAATGGCCTTGTCCCAACTTTTTTGGAATTTGTTGACACCATGAAATTCTGAATCAACATATTTTTCCCTTAAAATGATACATTTTCTCAGTTTAAACTTTTGTTCCGTGATTTATGTTCTATTCTGAATAAAATATTAGAAGTTGGCACCTCCACATCATTGCATTCAGTTTTTATTCACGATTTGTATAGTGTCCCAACTTTTTTGGAAATCGGTTTGTATATATATGTATATATGTATATATATGTGGATGTATGTGTATATATGTTGTCACGCACGCGCAGTAGGAGGCATGGATTGATTCGACAGCACCTGGGAAACCACGCCGCCAGGGAATGGTGGGGTATTAACTTTCTCCCTCTGCTTCCTCATAGGAAAAAGACCGCCCTGCACCATAGGCATGGATGACCGCAGTGCGCATACTTCCGCCCTTCCTCCGCCATCTTGCCCTGACGCCATCCTTCCCATCCTCCCTTGCGTCCTTCCCGACATTCCTCCACTTCCGCTCCTCCCCAATAAAATGGCCGCGACGCCAGGAGTCGGCGTCGCGCATTATGAACTGTTTAGTTTATGATTTTGACCTGTTTTTTTTTGTGTCTGTACAATATACGGGGCCGGAAAACCCCAACCCTTGCTACTGTCTCTCTCGGTCCTTTACAAGTGGCGAGTCGGCAGGATACAGAGATCCCGGAATGACGGAGGGACAGGACCTGAACACCGTGCTGCAGGGAATGAACGCCCAGCTCCAGGCCCTGCAGCAAGCGCAAGCCGCTACCAACCGGGAGCTGGAGGCCACGAAGGCCAGGTTAGTGGAAGCCCAACGGGCGAGACCAGACCCGCCCAGGCAGCCGCCTCCTATGGTACCGGGGCCCTTCGAGGACGCCGATGCCTACCTGGGCATGTTTGAGAGGACGCCACCCGAACGAAAGTGGCAGCGGTCCGAGTGGGCGCCCATCTTGGCGCCATACCTAAAGGGACCCGCGCTGCGGGCCTATTATGACCTCCCTGAGGAGGAGGCCGCTAATTACGACCTCCTCAAGCCCAAAATATTGGCCCGCTACGGCATTAGCCCGGCCAGCAGGCGGTCGAATGGCGGAACTGGGTCTTTGACCCGTGCCCGCCGCCCAGGCGCTCGAAGTTCTGGGGCAAGATGGGCCGCTGGCTACGGCCAGAGAGCCCCGACGGGCGGAAAGTCGTCGAGCGGGTGGCCTGTGAAGGCCTGGTCAATGCAATGCCCAGTTCCCTCGCCCAGCAGGTCCGGGGCACGCCTATCAAACATGTCGGGCCTCCTCGACGCCCTGGAGCGCCAGTTGGCGGTCCTCCACTTGGGGGTCAGAAAAGCCTGCTCGCTGGAACCGCAGGGACGGGCGGCCACCCCCGAGCCCCCTCGACGCGCTGCAGAAGCGCCAGCCAGAGCCAAAGAGAGGCCGGGTCCGCCGCTGTTTCAAGTGTGGCGAGACCGGCCACCTGCTGCCAAACTGCCCCCATCACATCGCCCCGGAGCCTATGGACTGCAGCTGGACATCAACGGAGAGGTATTGTACCCGCCGCATCCCTTGGCGAGTCCGAACACGGGAGTGGTGTTGCTAAATGGGCACGCCGTGGTGGCTTTGTTTGATTCCGCAGCAACATTACCATTGTTGCTCGCCGCTTGCCTTACCGCAACAGTGGTTAAAGCAGCATTTGTTGGTTACCTGTGTACATGGGGGACTAGGTCATATCGCTCCGCCACTGCTATCTTACCTGGAAGGGGGAACCAATCCAAATGACGGTCGCTGTGTTACCTGACCCCCCCTTCCCAGTGATCCTGGGACAAGACTGGTCTAAAAGAATCAGCGGTAAGCCATTCGCCGCCTCCCGGGCCTCGCTGGATCTTGTCATGAGGGGAAAAGGCACCCTCCCGCGCCTCCACGCCGCACAAGGGCAGGCCCTATGGGCGCTGGTGTCTCGGGGACCTTCCGTGGCTACGGACCTTGACCCGAAGATTCCGCCGGAGAAGGGACTAGCCAGGAACTCTCCCCGGCCCAGGCCCCAAGACCCTCTCGGCGCCTGGACCATCAATTTCGTCCACGCCGCCTCCTTTAAGAGGGAGCAGTGGAATGATGACTCCCGCGCTTTGCCCGAACGCATTGTTCTGCCTAACAGCTCGACAGCGGACGGATCCACACCGCTGGAACCCTTCTTTGTCCTTGAAATGATCTGTTGTACCGAAAGTGGCTACCCATGAGGGCGAGGTGCGGAAGTTGTTGCTAATTCCGCGCACCTTCCGGGCGGAGATATGCGAAGTTGGCACATGCTCACCTCCTAGGCCCACCTCGGGCCAAAAACACTGGAGAGGATTAAGCCCGCTTTTACTGGCCTGGGATCAATGAGGAGGTCCGCGGTTCTGTCAATCCTGTCCGAGTGCCAGACCCGCCAGATTCCTAGGAGGGACCGTGCTCCTCTAGTCCCTATTCCCTCGTGGACATCCCTTTGAAAGGATAGGGGTCGATTTGGTGGGACCCTGGAGCCCTCAACCCGTGGCCACAAGTATATCCTAGTCATGGTGGACTATGCCACCCGGTACCCAGAGGCGGTTCCCCGCGCCCGCTAATACTAAAAGCATCGCGACGGAACTGGTTAACTTGTTTTCGCGCGTGGGCATACCCAAGGAGGTCCTCACGACCAGGGTACGCCTTCACTTCGGATACGCTCAAGGAGGTGGCCAAATTACTGCAGATAAAGCACCTGAAAGCGCCAGTCTATCACCCGCAAACTGACGGGTTGGTCGAACGATTTAATCAGACGCTTAAGCAGATGCTCCGCAAGGTAGTCAGCGCTGACGGCAGGAACTGGGACCAGCTCCTCCCGCCGTGCTTTTGCCTACCGGGAGGTACCCCAGGCCTCTACGGGCTTCTCCCCTTTGAATTACTATACGGGCGACAACCCCGGGAATCCTCGACATCCTAAAAGAAGGCTGGGAGGCCGAGGCTCTTCCCTCCTCTAATATTTTGAGCGTGAGCAACTGCGCCGACCACTCACAAAGATCAGGCCCCTCCTAAAAGAGCACGGACTCGGCGCAAGCAGCGCAGGCCCGGTGTTACAACCGCAACTCCGCCCTCAGGGAGTTCCGCCTGGGACCGAAGTTATGGTGCTCGCCCCACCTCCCACTTTCGAAGCTGCTCGCCACTGGCAAGGGCCTTACGAGGTTAAGGAGAGAAAGGACTCGTCGACTATTTGGTAAAACAGCCCAACCGCCGACCGAAAGTGAGAGGATCTATCATGTCAACCTGTTAAAGCCCTGAGAGATAGAGAGGAGCTTCCCAGCCCCGTAGGTCACTCTCCCTTTCGCAAGCACAACTGCCCTTAACCTCGGCGAAGAGCTGACCCCAAGCAGCGGCAGGAGTTAGCCCAAACACTCCGAGCCATCCCCGAGGTAGTGAGCGAGTCACCCGCCGGACGCGCTGATTGAGCACGATATAGTCACGGAGCCCGGGTAATCGTCCGAGAGGCCCTACCGACTCCGGAGGCAAAACGCCGCAGAGGTCGAACTGGAGGTGAAACGTATGTTGGACATGGACATAATTGAAGAGAGCCATAGTCCCTGGTCCAGCCCTATTGTCCTCGCCTCCAAGCCAGACGGCTCCTGGAGGTTCTGTAATGACTTTAGACGCCTGAATCAGATCTCCAAGTTCGATGCCTACCCCATGCCCCGCATTGACGACCTCCTTGAGCGCTGGGTACGGCTCGATATCTGACTACCCTTGACATGACAAAAGGGTATTGGCAAATTCCTTTAACGGCATCCGCAAAGGAGAAAACGGCCTTTAGCACCCCTAGCGGGCACTGGCAGTACAAGGTCCTCCCATTTGGGCTGCACGGGCCCGCGACCTTCCAACGCCTGGTAGATAGAGTGCTGACGCCCACCAGTCCTATAGCCGCTTACCTGGATGACGTTGTCATCTATTCCGCACCTGGGAGGAGCATCTACTGCAGGTCGCAGCTGTCCTCCTAACACTGGCTAAAGCCGCCTCCGCATAAACCCCGGAAGTGTTTTTGGATTAAAGGAGGCCAAATATTTAGGCTACCTCGTGGGACAAGGACAGGTGCGGCCACAGAGCTCCAAAGTGAAAGACATCTTAGAATGGCCCCGTCCGAGTACCAAGAAACAGGTGCAGGCTTTCTTGGGGCTTGCGGGTTACTACCGCCGGTTTGTTCCCGCTTCTCCGAAAGAGCAGCACCCTTGACTGACCTGACAAAAAAGGGCGCTCCCCTATACGTGGTGTGGACCGACAAAGCAGAACACGCGCTCAGTGACCTAAAGAAGGCCCTAACGCCGGCACCTGTGTTACGGACGCCCGATTTTGGGCTCCCGCTTATTCTCCAGACCGACGCCGGACACAGGCCTGGGTGCCGTGCTGAGCCAAAGCGCCGATGGTGTCGAGCACCCTGTGATGTACCTTAGCCGAAACTGATGGACCGGAGACCCGCACGCTGCAGTGGAGAGGGAGGCCTTGGCCATTAAGTGGGCAGTGACCCACCTCCGTACTACCTGCTGGGTCGCGAGTTCGCTCTGGTGACTGATCACGCTGCACTTCAGTGGATGTCCCTGCACAAAGAGTCGAATCCGCGGGTCACCAGGTGGTTCCTGGACTTACAGCCGATAAGTTCACTGTCACTTATCGGCGGGCACCCTTCAGGCCAATGCCGATGCCCTCTCTCGTATTCACGACCTCTCGGTTAGGTCCGCCCACCTGACGGTCCTGGGCTAAGGGGGATGGTCACGCACGCGCAGTAGGAGGGCGGATTGATTCGACAGCACCTGGGAAACCACTCGCCAGGGAATGGTGGGGTATTAACTTTCTCCCTCTGCTTCCTCATAGGAAAAAAGACCGCCCTGCACCATAGGCATGGATGACCGCAGTGCGATACTTCCGCCCTTCCTCCGCCATCTTGCCCTGACGTCATCCTTCCCATCCTCCCTTGCGGTCCTTCCCGACATTCCTCCACTTCCGCTCCTCCCCAATAAAATGGCCGCGACGCCAGGAGGCGGCGGCGCGCATTATGAACTGTTTAGTTTATGATTTTGACCTGTTTTTTGTGTCTGTACAATATACGGGCCGGAAAACCCCAACCCTTGCTACTGTCTCTCTCGTCCTTTACAATATATATATATATATATATATATATATATATATATATATATATATATATATATATATATATATATATATGTGTTTATATGTGTGTGTGTATGTAGGCAAAGCCTCATTCACTCACTCACTGACTCACTCACTGACTCACTGACTCATCACTAATTCTCCAACTTCCCGTGTAGGTAGAAGGCTGAAATTTGGCAGGCTTATTCCTTACAGCTTACTTACAAAAGTTGGGCAGGTTTCATTTCGAAATTCACATAACGGTCAACAACGTCCGCCATATTGAACTTTTTATTCATGGCCCCATCTTCATGAAATTTGGTAGGCGGCCCCCGCTAACAGAAACCAATGTACATACTTATTTCGGTGGTATGGCGCCACTGTCAGCGCCATATTGAACCTTCCATCAGTCTTTGTTACTTATGGGCCCATCTTCAAGAAATTTGGTTCGCGGGTTCCCAACGCTAACTGAATCCTACTTACGTACATATATACAACCATAACCTGCAGCTCGGTCACCATGTGAGGCGGCATTGGGTCCCCCATCCCAACGCCTCCCACGTTGTTGGCTGCCTGCCTATATAAGGCCGTCCATCGCTCTGGTCTCTACATTCCCTTCCTTGCTTCGCCACGGGAATCACATCTCCATGCAGATAACTACAGCCTTTTATTTAATCCACGGTTTCTCCGCTGTTTTATTGTTAGTTTATTATGATTATAGTTATTGTATAGGTATTTTAGATTTACTTTACATTGTTCAGGTACCCATTTCCTTTATCGTTCCAATCATACCCCTATTAACATGTCTATCGAGGTAATCACCATCGATCAAAGAACTGTCACTTACCGAGTGGTTTCCATGCCGGAGATGGCACCTGCCTTTCCATTCTCTTTGTTACATATTGCTTGCGGCCATATCCGGCTCACTCTTGATATCCAGAGGAACATTGTGTCTTATGTATTGAATGACTGGGACAGGTTCAAGGTGTGGACTGATGACGGTACAGAAGATAATTATACTACACAGGAGAACTATAAGAGTGAAATGCTTAAGCCCTTCACCTATGGTTCTGCAGGTGAGTTGATGGCTGCCGCTGAATTGTTCGGTTGTCACTTTCAAGTGTATCGAAATGGCCAAATATTTTATACCTTTTGACAATCGTCAATGCCTCTTAAACATCTTAGATTGACAGGTGACGATTTCAGTAGTGGACACTTTGATGTTTATGAATGTTTAAACTCTCAAAAGCTGGATGTGAAGTTATCAATGAAACCGGTTGTATGCTTACAACGCTTGACAGATGCAGAATGTTACTTCAACACAACTCCTGCAAATACTGTCGTAATTGAAACAAACCATGAAACTCAAACCGATTATGACAGCAGCAATCCAAGCTGTGAGATTTGAAACAAGATTACTGTTCACATGGCCAACTGTACGTTGCATGCTTAAGAGTAAGCTCAGCGCACAGCTTGGTCATATTACAACCGGAGGGCGAACTCACAATGTGGTATACAAAGAGATCCTTAACAAATAATTATTGGTATATTTTCCCTCAGTTTAAAAAGGTTTAATTTTCTTCTTAATAAAACTTTTAAGGCATTACTTCGCCGCTGTGAAGCGCGGGTATTTTGCTATATATATAGATAGATAGATAGATAGA
This sequence comes from Polypterus senegalus, assembly GCF_016835505.1. Classification (NCBI taxonomy): domain Eukaryota; kingdom Metazoa; phylum Chordata; class Cladistia; order Polypteriformes; family Polypteridae; genus Polypterus; species Polypterus senegalus. The sequence goes on from NW_024377667.1 coordinate 7,755, forward strand.
TATATATATAGATATATAGATATAATGTGTGTGTGTGTATGTGTGTGTATATATATATAGATATATAGATAGATAGATAGATAGATAGATATAATGTGTGTGTGTATGTATGTACAGTATGTATGTGTATATATATAGAGAGAGATATAGATATAGATATATATATATTAGATATATATATACTTAGATATAGATATATATACTGTATATATAATGTGTGTGTATGTATATATATGTATATATATATATATATATATATACTGCTCAAAAGAATTAAAGGAACACTTTTTAATCAGAGTATAGCATAAAGTCAATGAAACGTATGGGATATTAATCTGGTCAGTTAAGTAGCAGAGGGGTTGTTAATCAGTTTCAGCTGCTGTGGTGTTAATGAAATTAACAACAGATGCACTAGAGGGGCAACAATGAGATGACCCCCAAAACAGGAATGGTTTAACAGGTGGAGGCCACTGACATTTTTCCCTCCTCATCTTTTCTGACTGTTTCTTCACTAGTTTTGAATTTGGCTACAGTCAGCGTCACTACTAGTAGCATGAGGCGATACCTGGACCCTACAGAGGTTGCACAGGTAGTCCAACTTCTCCAGGATGGCACATCAATACGTGTCATTGCCAGAAGGTTAGCTGTGTCTCCCTGCACAGTCTCAAGGGCATGGAGGAGATTCTAGGAGACAAGCAGTTACTCTAGGAGAGCTGGAGAGGGCCATAGAAGGTCCATAACCCATCAGCACGACCAGTATCTGCTCCTTTGGGCAAGGAGGAACAGGATGAGCACTGCCAGAGCCCTACAAATGACCTCCAGCAGGCCACTGGTGTGAATGTCTCTGACCAAACAATCAGAAACAGACTTCATGAGGGTTGCCTGAGGGCCCAAATGTCTACTGCGCCCTGTGCTCACTGCACAGCACCGGGGAGCTCAATTGGCATTTGCCATAGAATACCAGAATTGGCAGGTCCACTACTGGCGTCCTGTGCTTTTCACAGATGAGAGCAGGTTCACCCTGAGTATGTGAAAGACGTGAAAGGGTCAGGAGAAACCGTGGAGAATATTATGCTGCCTGTAACATCGCGTTTAGCATGACTGGTTTGGTGGTGGGTCAGTGATGATCTTGGAGTCATATCCATGGAGCGACTCACAGACCTCTACAGGCTAGACAACGGCATCTTGACTGCCATTAGGTATCAGGATGAAATCCTTGGACCCATTGTCAGACCCTACGCTGGTGCAGTAGATCCTGGTTTCCTCCTAATGCATGACAATGCCCGGCTTCATGTGGCAAGAGTATGCAGGCAGTACCTGGAGGATGAAGGAATTGAAACAATTGAATGGCCTTCACGATCCCCTGACTTAAACCCAATAGAACATCTGTGGGACATTATTTTTCGGTCCATTAGGCGCTGCCAGGTTGCTCCTCAGACGGTACAACAGCTCAGGGATGCCCTCATACAGATCTGGGAGGAAATGCCACAAGACACCATCCGTCGTCTCATTAGGAGCATGCCCCGATGTTGTCAAGCATGCATACAAGCTCATGGGGGCCACACAAGATACTGAAAAGCATTTTGAGTAGCAGAAATTAAGTTTTTGAAAAAATGGACTAGCTTGCCACATCTTCATTTCACTCTGATTTTAGGGTGTCTACACAATTGAGCCCTCTGTAGGCAGAAAACTTTTATTTCCATTAAAAGACTTGGCATCCTTTTGTTCCTAAGACATTGCCCTGTCGTTATTTGTATAGATATCCAACTTCATATTGAGATCTGATGTATCTAATGTGTTTCTTTAAAGTGTTCCTTTAATTTTTGTGAGCAGTGTATATATGACAGCAACACTCATAACAGTGACAAAACAATTACATTGACAATTGTGGACACTTTTTCTATGGTGTCGTTTCTTGTGACTGAAGACAGAGAGATATAATTAAAGTTAGTAAAAATATTTTATTGATACACACCAGGCAAAGGTTTCCTTAGTTTGGGGCTCGATGAGTCCACACTTGTGGTTTTTTGTGTAGTAACCTTAAAACAAGAAGTAGCACTTAGCACGCATACTTTGGGCATGCAGAGTTTTACATGGCTCATGTCACAGTACACCAGATTGATCAAGCTGTTTTGTATTTTTCCACATTCCCCCCTTTTGAACAATCTGGGCGTGACAAGGAATAAGGGAAAGTTAGACGGCGGAAGTAAGAAGTGGGGAAGGAGGAGAGAGGGGAAGGGGATGAGGAAACTGAAGAAGCAATTTGGAGTATACGTTCAGGCCATTCCCATTGTTCCTGTCTGCCAGTACAGGGGGCAATTGCACAAAAGTCAACCTGGGATAAGGCAGTCTCCTCCACCTGGAAAGTCAGTGTTACCCGTGAAGTGGATAATGGAAGGAAAAACAATGAGAGTGTAATCAATATTAAGGGTTCCATCTTTTGCAGTGTGAAGCGTGAATCCAGGCGGGCAATTCTTCAACCGTCTGGCGTGTGGTGTGGACAGAAGAACTTGGAACAGTCTCTCCACCTAGGCTGATGCCAGTGTTTCCTCCGAGTGTCCCGAACCAGGATCCAAGTACCCAAGGGAATTGATGAATCCTTAGTAGGTGGACTGGTCCTCCAGGCCTGATTAACCTGCTGGTGGATTTCCTTCAATGAGGCTCGGAGACCTGCAAGACTGGAGAGAAGATCATTGTCCACAGTGTGCAAATTCATATTACCTAAAACCATGCCAACAGGCATGGGACGCCTGGTCAGAATTTCAAACGGTGATAGTCCCAATTGTCAGTGTGTCCGTCCTCTCAATCCCATTAGAGCCAGTGGTAGAGCGTCCGGCCAGGATACATTGGTGTGTTCACAAATTTTTGCAAGTTTGGCTTTTAGGGTACCATTGCATCGTTCTACAATACCCCCACTCTGTGGATGGTATTTACAATAATGATGTACATTGATTTGAAGCCAGGTAGTCAATTCATTTATAATGGAATTCACAAAGTGAGTGCCATTATCTGTTTGTAATTTCTGCGGTATGCCCCATCTAGGATTAATTTCTTTAATCAGAGCTTTGGCTACTGTTTTAGCATCATTGTGTTTAGAAGGGAAAGCTTCTACCCTTCGGGAGAACACATCGACAATCACAAGGCAATAACGGTAACCTTTAGATGGGGTTAATTCAATGAAATCCATTTGGAGGTGTTCAAACGGACCCATTGGATTAGGAGTAGCGGGGGACTTACCTGGGTGCCTTTTCCTACATTAAACTTTTGACATAATGCACAACGTCTGTAGAACTGCTCTGCATATGTTTTCAACATCTCGAATCATGGCGTCTCTTCCAGCATGGTCAAGGCCATGGGGATTTTAACTGCCATACCTGGAAAGGAAGCCTTTGGGAGGAAAAGGTTTGTTAGTTTGCTTATGAGTCCAGACTCCATCAGAGAGGAACCCTTCTTTGAACCATTTTTTCTTTTCGATGTCCATGGCTACACTCTGTAAAGAAATAATTATCAGGGTCCTGGTCATTTCTCTGTTGGAATAAAGAGATTGGTGTGTTACTATATGCAGCCTTTTAGCAAAGTAATCAGCTAATTCATTTCCTTTGCTGACAGGATCCTGTTTTCCTGTGTGAGCTTGACATTTAACGATCGCTAGCTTTGATGGTTTAGTTATGGCTTCTAAAAGAGATTCGATTAGCTTTTGATGTTGGATGGGCTTGCCAGTATTGGTCTTAAATCCCCTCAATTTCCATAATGCTCCATGATCATGGCAGACTCCAAAGGCATATCTGGAATCTGTATAAATTGTTATGATTATTCCTTCGGACAGCTGGCATTCTCAAGTGAGCGATATATGTGCACTTAAACTTGATGAAATTCGATTTGCTTCCAGCAGGCGGTCCCCTTGGACCACTGCGTAACTGGTTGAGGGTGCTCCGTTTTCCAATCGCAAGGAACATCCGTCCACAAAAATCATTTCTCCAGTTTCTAAAGGTGTTTCCTGTACATCTGCCTTAGGCTTTACAACCTTTGCTATGTCATCATGGCAATTATGCGATTCACCTTCGCTTGTAAGTTGGGAGGAGAGTGACTGGATTTAAAGTGGAGCATCTTTCGATTGTGACGTTTGACAAAGTACAGAGTACATTCTGATACTATATTGTCCTAGCAGTAGTGAGATGTGAGGTCTTAGTCTGTACTAAAATGGAATATACAGCGTGAGGCACTTTTACTGTTAGGGGGCTCATGAGCACTATATATGTACTGGCTAGCACAGCTTCTGTTGTGGGAGCCACAGCCCTAAGGCCAGGCGGAAGTGCTGCAGCCACAGGATCCAATTTTTTTGAAAAATAAGCTATTGGCCTTTGTTTGTCCCCATTTATTTGTGTTAGGACAGCATTCATATATCCCCCCTTTCCGTCCACAAACAGAGTGAATGGACGAGTGTGATCTGGGCGGCCAAGCGCAGGCAGAGATAAGGGCACTTTTTAAGTCACAGAGAGCCTTCTTAGCCTGTTCATTCCATTGAACCTGGCTAGGGAGGGGGATGCCAGGAGTATTAGCCAATTGTTGCAACGGCTGTGCTTTCTCAGTAAAATTTAGAATCCATTGCCGGCAGTAACCTAGAATGCCCAATACAGACATAACCTGTTGTTTTGTGACAGGTCTGGGAAGATTTTGAATGGTGTTAATGCGATCGCTAGAGAGAGCTCTTGTTCCACAAGTGATGTCATGACCTAGATATTTTACAGTTGTTTGAATTAACTGCAGTTTAGTCTTTGAGACTTTATGGCCATTGTCCCCCAGAAAAAACAATAGTTTCTGAGTATCTTGTGCACAATCTTCTTCCGTAGCACTACATAACTTAATGTCATCTACATACTGTATTAATGTACTACCTCAATCTGGCCAGAACCCTTCTAAATATTAAGCAAGCGCTTGTCCATATACATGAGGTGCTTCAGTATATCCCTGAGGCATGACAGTCCATGTCCAACGGCAGCTTTGGAAAGTAAAAGCAAACCAAAATTGAGAATCAGGGTGTACAGGGATGTAAAAGAAAGCATTACTAAATCAATCACTGAAAAGTAACGAGCAGAGGGAGGGATTGTAAAAAGAATAGTGGAAGGATTAGGAACAATAGGGACCCTAGGAAAGATTGCAGAATTTACTTGTCGTAAGTCTTGAACAAAACGCCATGAACCGTCAGCCTTTTTTACAGGTAAAATGGAGGAATTGACTGGAGAATATTTAATTGGAATAATCGCTCCGCGTTTCACGAGATCGGAATGTACGGCGGAGATGCCAGCCTCTGCTTCGGAGACAGAGGATACTGGGCACGGTGCGGGCGGAAGGAAGATTTTGGGTAGATCACCAGAGGCTCACAATGGGCTATCCTTCCATAATCATTCTTTCCCTGGGACCACAGTGAATCAGGGAGCATAGAGAGCCAAGAAGGGGAAGTGGTTTGCAATGAAAAAACAGAAAGGGAAGGACGGCACAAAGCACGATGTACTAAAAAATCAGTTTGAAGCACAACTTTAGTTATCAAATGGTCTGAGGTATCAAAAATACCTGGGGCAACATGTAACCAGTCTGTTCTATTAAGACATTGTTTTACCCATGGTCCGATTTCCACCTAATGGACAGTACTTGATTTGGCTAAAGAAACATGGGGTACTGCACCTCCAAGACAGAAAATACTTTGTGAACACGTAAGATGGACGGACGCAGCAGCTCTTGTGGATGAAATGAAGATACAGGGGATGTGAAGGGTTTTGGGGCAAGTGCCTGAAGAAAGAAAATATTCTAGCCAGGGGGTGTCTACTTCTACAGGGAAATATTGAGCAGTACAGTGTAAAGTGTCTGGGACCTGTAAGTGGGGAAAAAGACAGGTGGGAAAAGAGTGTAGGACTTTAAGGAGGATGGTGTGTGGGGAAATATTTAGAGTCCATGCTGCAAAAGAGGGTTTGGGGTGAGGGGCGAGGGGCGATTTGGCATAGTAACTTGGGGGATGAGCAGGAAAATCCTTGGTCAGTCATAGAAAGAGAGAGAGAAAGCTTCGTCATGAGATCCCTTCCTAGAAGATTAACAGGCAGAGCTGATTTAAAAGAAATCGGTGTGTTAAAGTGGAACCACCAGAAAGCAGCTGAACTCGAAGAGGTTTTGAGACCAGTAAAACATGTGGTTGTCCAGATGCAGTAAGCACGGTTACAGTTTCGTCCGAGGCAGGGACCTTAGCCAGCGAGAGGGTGGACCGAGTGGCCCCAGTGTCGACAAGAAAAGCAGTCTCAGTGCCATTAACAAGCAATGTCAATAAAGGATCAGTCTCTGAGTTAAGAGTGAGCAGTGGCAACTGAAGCGAGTGGCTGGGGGTCCCTGTGTGTTCCTATGCCCAATGCTGTTGATCTGGTGTGTCAGAAAAAACAGGCGGGGGAGGGTGTACCGGGGAGTGTTGCTGTTTCTGAGGACATTCCCGACTGAAATGTCCAGGTTCGCCATAATTATAACAGGAATACGGAGTCATATTGGGATTAAAGGAGGAGGGTGTAAAGGGGTTTCTTGATTGTTCAACGGACGGGGCTCCAAAACTTCAGCCTCGCCCTCTTCCTCTTCCTCGACCCCGGAAACCAGCTCCTCGTCCTCTTGCTAAAGCCCCTCCTGTGTAATAGTTCATCTGGGCGGCTATTAGCTTAGTTTGAGTGTCAGACTCTTTTTGCTTGCTTTGTTTTTCAGCATGTTCCGCATGTCGCTTAACTTCCTCAAATGCAGCGGACTCCCACCCGACAGGAAATTCGCACTCTGATCTGTATGTCAGATCTTAGTCCCGAGACAAAAGGAGGAACCGCAGCACGAGTTCGATCATCGGCATTCTCCAAACCTGAGTGATTAGGCATAAAGTCTTGAATTCTATGTGCCCACTCATCAACTGTCTCGTCTTTCTTTTGTTTGTTGTTGTTGAGATAAGGGACCAGTCTGCGCCTTTCTTATATTTTTCTTCAATATTTTGTCTCAATGATTTCCATTGTAGCTGAAAATCAGCCTCTCCACCAGCACCCTCTCCTCACCCTCACCTGAAAGCTTTGATTCCACACCCAAAGCGCACCGTTTATATGTCCCCGACTCACAGTCGCCCAGGTGGTGCCAAGTTTCCGTCTTAATGCTTGCGTCCACTCTGTAGCATTAGGCTTATACATACTGTCAAATTGCTCAAGCTGTTCAACAAACTTCAGTTCCCCTAAGCCCTTAGGATCGGGCAGCTCAGAAACCACATCTTTTAGTTATCGATATTGCTCATCAAAGAAACCTGGTTCATCTGTTACTTGGGGTGCTGCTGGAGGTGGAGGGCCAGGTGGTGGCTGGTAAGGTGGGGGAGGGCAAATAACAGGGTACAGGGGATCTTTGCTATTGTTATTCTTCTTCTTACTTTTAACTATCTGTGGTCCCGGATCTGTCTGAACTTTCTGCAACGCAATCATCAGCTCTTCCTTTTCTTTTCTAGCCTTTCCCTCATTTGCTTTCAACAATTCATTCTGTTTCTGTACCGCTTCCAAATTCCGATCTTTAATAACCAATTCCCATCGATCGAACATATCCATCCAATACGGTCCTCCATTACAACAACCTTGTGTATTTCTACATAAAATCTTTCTTATTTCCTGTATCTCACTTGCATCACCTGTCCATTCAAGCGGCCAACACCCACTGCTCTGCTTATTCCACTTTTTTCATGCCTTTTTGAATTCCAACCCTGTCCTTTTCTCTATTAACTTCCTGGGTGACCCATGTTTACGTGGCATCTGTTGATCCTCCGAAAATAATCCTTCGAGCATAAAAGACTTCGAACCCCCAGAGCGCCAGTTGGCAGGCTTTGCTGTTATGTGTTCCCATTATGACCCCTTGCCTTTCCCCGAGCCCTGTGTCAGATTTTCCTTTAAATACCTATCCTATTCCTTTCCCTGTCCAATGAACTATTGGAGTGCTGAATGTGCCACTCACTCGCCCCCAATGTTCCCCTTAACATTCCCAGAGGAAGCGTACCGCACAATTTTTTTACGTCGACTGTCACAGTGCACGGCAAAAGCAAAGTATGTATATTCCAGTATGTAGATAAAAATTTCCTATGTTTCCTAACAGCAAGCCAATGCCAGCGGTGTACAAAAACGGGGATTTCACAGTACTTACCCCAGCCTGAAAGTATTTGAGCTCTGTCTGGAAATCCTTTCAGTCACCGTGGATCAGCCGAAGAGGAGACCAGGGGCACCTCATGCAGGAGCCGCCTCAGGACAAAGCAGTCTAACTTTGCCGGAGCTGCTTGCACTGCTGCCGGGCCCAGTATATGCAGTCCGCCTAAAAGACGGATCACTGAGGTGGTCCCGCTCGAGGAGTCAGCCGGCCATGTCTTGCCCCACGTTGGGCGCCAGAAAACTGTGGACACTTTTTCTATGGTGTCGTTTCTTGTGACTGAAGACAGAGAGATATAATTAAAGTTAGTAAAAATCTTTTATTAATACACACCAGGCAAAGGTTAAATGACAGAGAAGCACAGTCCTAGGACACCTGCCTTCGTCTGCCCGAGGGGTCGTGTGTCCCATATTTTATAGGGCTTTTGTCTTATGATTTTAGTTACACAAGTATTTCAAAATATTAGCCTGAATCAGCACTACCAGAAATCTAAAGGTGGAATACATCTGTTAGTTTCCTTAGTTTGGGGCTCGATGAGTCCACACTTGTGGTTTTTTGTGTAGTAACCTTAAAACAAGAAGTAGCACTTAGCACGCATACTTTGGGTACGCAGAGTTTTACATGGCTCTTGTCACGTACACCAGATTGATCAAGCTGTTTTGTATTTTTCCACACAATCATGTTAAGTTATTTTCAAAATGTTTCCTTTATTTTTCATTACTTCTTTAACACACTACTTCTCCGCTGCGAAGCGCGGGCATTTTGCTAGTCCATATATATAATCAACCAAGTCACCCAACCATGGGGTGTGCACGACAGAGCCATGTCCTCCAAGTCTAACCCTCCTTCTGCCCCCACCCTCGCTCTTGAGGCATGCGCACTGCCTGCTCATGTACCAACACCTCACCAAACACATGTTTACATGCTGTATACAGCCATTTCCATCCACGACAAACATGCTTCTTCTTAGATGGTCTTGCAGGAACAGGGAAAACCTTTGTCTACAAAACCCTGATTCATACCATCAGAGCTAGGAAACTAGGACCATCGTCTTGCTTCCACCTCAAAACCAGTCCCGCCCACACGAAACCGACACAGCATTTCTTGATTCCTATTTATCCTCTTCCAAACCCCTCCCCATGCTGCCAGCAGCTCCTCCTCAAAACCGTCCTACCACACACAGCCAACATTGCATTTCTCGCCAAGCTTCTGAAGCACGCTTGCAAAATAAAGCAAACTCTACATGCAGCTGAAAATGTACCTCTCCAGCTAGATTCCATGCTCAGAACCATCAAATTCTTCGCTAAATCATACAAACACATGCATGAAATCGCTCAGTCCAGTCCAGCAGCATCTGTACGAATGCTTTTTGAGGAAAACGCTAGGCAGGATTTACAACAATAAAATGCCCCGACATGTCACAATATGACATGACAAGATGGCGAACCGCCTGCCGAAAGGGACATTTGCATCTGTCCCATAGGGAACTCCTGAAGGCTTACTCAATGCCAGTTTTACCCTTACAGATTAGCAATGAGGAATACATTTAGTATTTTGCACTCCAGCGGCGAACTATTCCAACAGTACGTCTTAGATGCATAACTTAAACGGAGGGGGCGGCCTCAACTATCTCAGATTAGATCAACAGGATTTGCGTGTGGTACAATACAAAAGACTGTCAGACACACTGCAAGCAAACGCTGAAAATAACAACGTACGTGTAGGCAAAATGATCATATTACCATCCACATTTCCAGGAAGTCCAAAATACATGCAACAAAACAAGCAGGATGCCATGGCCATAGTACGTAAATTTGTACAGCCTCATTTATTTATCACTTTCACATGTAATCCTGCTTGGCTTTAAATTCTACATGCACTGTCGGATACCCAAAGACCGGAGCACAGACCTGATATTGTAGTACAAGTCTTTTGGATTAGGCTGCAGGAATTACTTAGAGACATTCTACAACAACATCTTTTTGAGGTTGTTATTGATAATATTTACGTAATCGAATTTCAGAAACGCGGCCTTCCTCATACCCACATGCTGTTTACTCTTCACAATAATTCTAACAACCAGTCTTCAGCCACGGTCAGTTGTACATGGCTTTTTCTAGGGTTAGATCTTTCGACTCATTATCTGTCGTCACCACCAAAACACCTATTCACAACTGCGTCTTTCAATAAGTATTTATTTCTTCTTGATTTCTGAATTCCTTTCTCACCGTTTTCCGTTCCTATTCTTACACCGCTGTATGCTACGGTGGGCTTCAGCTATTATGATATAATCCTGTAAATGCATTAATGCATTTCATCATGAAAAATACATCAAATAGCCAAATACAGTATACTTAAACTTAATTATTGCAAACTACTAAACTTTACACTAAAACATGAGATACGAACAAAATGTGCATATGCACAGAAAAATGCAGATGCATAAAACTGTGTGCATGCACTTTCCATTTATAATTCCCAATGAATGTGAAATTTAACACATGTGCACATGCCTACAGCCACACCCGGATTTAATTTTGCATATTTGAATATGGACCCAGAGATATCCAACATCCTAGCTGAAGGATCAACTGTTCAAAGTAGCCAGCCCAGCGGGTCACAACTGCAGTGTCCTCCATAAGGACCATTCCATCAGCTGCCCTGACTGTGACTCTCCGAGGAACATATTCAGATGTGCGTAATGCTTTGATTCCTCTATAAGCAGGACGTGGGTCGTTAGACCACAGATGGTGTGTCACTTACTCACAGATTCCACTAACAAACGCCTCTTTATCTGCCCTTAGAGCCCTCGCAGCCATCTTTCTCAGTTCCCAGTACAGATCAAAGTCGCCATTAAGCCGTCTGCTGCGACTCCTCTCGATGGTTCTTGAGGCTGATCCTCCAATTAGCTGTGAACCACCTAATCTCACTGAGATTGCACAGGTGGTGAACCAGCTGAGGGGGGGAAAGGCTGCAGGGATCTGTGGTATCCGAGGTGAACTTCTCCAGGCTGGTGGTAAGGCTGTCCTCCTGGCATTGCAAGCAATCTTTGCTTTCATT
>NW_024377668.1:5000-30281 GCF_016835505.1 Polypterus senegalus
CACTGTACAGTTGAAACCGGAAGAGAAGTATATGGCGGGACTTTTTGATTGTTCCAGTTCCCGATCACCTCTATCATCAGGAGCAGCAGCAGCCTCACCTAAACCATTTATGAACTGTGTATTCGTAATTTAAAAAGATGAAACCATCCATCCATCCATCCATTATCCAACCCGCTATATTCTAACTACAGAGTCACGGGGGCTGCTGGAGCCAATCCCAGGCAACACAGGGCGCAAGGCAGGAAACAAACCCTGGGCAGGGTGCCAGCCCACTGCAGGGCACACACACGCACCTCAGGCACACACTGGGGACAATTTAGAATCGCCAATGCACCTAACCTGCATGTCTTTGGACTGTGGGAGGAAACCAGAGTTCCCGGAGGAAACCCACATAGACACGGGGAGATCATGCAAACTCCATACAGGGAACCCATTTAACTCAAATTTTTAATCTAATGGGCTTTATGACAGTCCGTTCTTAAGTATGGGTTGTCTGCAAGTCGGACAGTCTTTACTCGAGGATGGTCTGTACAGTTCAGTGACAGAGGTGTGCTGCGAACTCATAATTTGACTGCTTATTTTCATAATGTTATGATTGTTTATATTCTTGAGGTTTCCAAATATAACAAAAGATTCAATAAAGTACTTATAAAACAGCGTCATTATGTTTTTGTCCACTTTTAAACAGTTGAGCTTCCTAAGAAAGAAAAGCCGTGTTGGTCCCTTCCTACAAATTAGAACATTTAGAGGAGTTTGAACAAGACTTCCTCTCCTGCCATTATATTTAATTCCTTATAACATCATTTAGCTAGTCAGTAGTTACTCACAAACATCTCCTTCCAGTTCATTTTAACTCTCTTCCACTCTTTGCTCTCCTTTTCACAATTTCCTTGTACATTTGACAGTCGTCTTGAAAACCCCTCGGATTGGTGAGTGGGTGCAGCTTCCTGTACGCCCCATTAGCTGACTCCTTCGTGCTTATTCCATGGCTACTTGACTGAACCTCGTCTCCATTCCTTGTCAGCAATCTCCTTCTTCTAATATTTGCTTTGCAGCACCTGTGCATTTTTCTGTATGAGTTGCAGTAAATCTTTCTACTTTGCCATATTTCTTTGTGATTTTCCTGCTAATTTATATTTTAAAAAATAAAATACTACAAGCTTGTAGCACTCTGGCGTTTTGAAGACATCTGGTCTATCATGAATTGCCTCCTACTGTCAAAGAATTATTTATTATTTTACTAAATATCTCCCTTGATTGTACAGAATTATATCTACATGAATATTTACTTGATATTTTTAATTAAAATCATACTGGATAATTAAAATACAGTATGCACAGATATTAGACTGTACAGTATGGTTAAGCACTTATCTTTAATTAAGCACAATATAATTCTACACCGAGGTGGCATGATGGCGCAGTGGTAGCACTGCTGCCTCGCAGTTAGGAGACCTGGGTCCTCCCTACGTGGAGGTTTGCATGTTCTCCCCGTGTCTGCATGGGTTTCCTCCCAAAGACATGCAGGTCAGGTGGATTGGCGATTCTAAATTGTCATTAGTGTGTGTGCACCCTGTGGTGGGCTGGCTCCTGGCCTGGGATTGGCTCCAGCAGACCCCTGTGTTTGGATTCAACAGGTTGGAAAATGGATGGATGGATGATTCTACACCTTATATGATATTATTATTATTTTTAAAGTATATCATAATCTCACCACCAATATAGTTTAAGCAAAATTAAGCACCACATTGCATTGAATTTAAAATACTGGAATGCACTGAGAAGCACCGGGTCTGATATGCAATAATTCCGCCAATGTAAAATGACACCCTGAAAGCCGATGCCAAAGCCTGGCTAGGAGATTAGTAATAAGGGGGCATGGTTGAAAAGATGGCAAAATGGCCAAAGATGTTGCCTGTTAGCATAACAAATGATGGAAATGGATGGGTATGACCTAATGGAATGGCTTGACTGAAAGTTACTGGTACCAAGGTGTCAAAATGCCATTAGATGTTGTCCATTAGCATAAGCAGGAGGGTCAAAGTATCTTCTCTATGTTAAGCGATGTACAAAAATGTCTCAGAGCCCAGCAATAGTGTGTCCCTGCGCAGATCGATCTTTTGAAACAGTCACTGAAACCAATGGCTTCTGACTCTGTGTGACTTTCACATTATTGATTTGGGAATGACAGACTCACTGCTGCCAGACAGAGGATCCAGGGATTATTACCATTTCAATTCACACAGTCCTTCATATCCATTCTTAAACTCCTTTAAACCATTTTTTCCAGGTCTTCTATGTACTTTTTCCATGTCAGAGTTTTGTATTCACAATCCCTGGCCCCTAAGACTCCAATATTTTCTATGTATATTTACTTTTATAATTTTTTATTTCCATTCATGCCACAGTACTCCTTTTTTTACGATATTCGGTTAGAAGTTAAGCTACAGCAGTATGAATCATAACAGGTCTCTGATTGCTTATCCAGATTGCCATTGTCTCTTGCCACTATTGTTATTTGATTTTTTTTTTTTTGATTTTGATATGCTTTGTTAATCCTTGAGAGGAAATTCTCTTTTCACATGATCATTGGAGGTCAAAGCGTGGGGTCAGCCATTGGATCAATTTTCAGGTTAAGCATCAAGGGCTCAACGGATTTTTTCATCTGTTTATAATGACACTCTCACTTATTGACATTGGTTGCATGGCATCTCTGTGACTTTTGTCTCTGAACCATTTCTTACAGAATTTTCCAGAAGCTTACTACATCCAGATGGCATCCTTGAATTACTTCTTGTGATGAAGGGTCTGTGGCAAATGATAAGTTTTTAAATAAACTAGGGGGCCCCCTGCTCACTTTGCTCGCCAACCCCCCCTGACTTGCACTACGCGCCAGGCCCTTCACATCTCTGCCACTCGTGTATGTGGATAATCACTTTCACCAAACAACAAATCTTTTAATTCTCGCGGATATGCCTCCTCATTGGGAAGAAACACTACTTTTCCCTGATGGCAACATGAATTAGATGATCAACAAGTCTCTTACTTAAAGTTTAAATCTGAACAATGTATTCAATCTCCTTTTACTGTTCCGTTATTTTACAGATTAATAATTTCCATTTGTTTGCCCTAATGCGATCTTTGCTATCATTTTTTTGAGACTTTTGAATTTAAGTACTTTACTTTCATTATCTTTAACCTGCTCCACATGTGTACCGCGCCAACGTTTTTGAACCTCTTTATTACATTCTACTTTGTCATCTACTCTTTGTCTTTTATTTCCGGCCCCCGGTGTGGTTAAATCTCTTGGCACAAAGTCTTGTCTCGTGGGACTTGAAAGTATCTCTCTGAAAAATTCATGTCTCATCCCAGGCTAAAAAGTCTCGTCTCATCCCAGTATTTTTTTTATTATAATAGAGAGATGATCGGACCCTGTAATGTGCAGGCACCAATCGGGCGCGGGTCTGTGTGAGTGCATTCCGCTCTGGTGAAGGTCAGGGTGCCTGGCTGATTGTGCACACACGTGTAAACGCAAGCGTCAGTCAGGTGCCTCATTTGTGCCCTGCAGGGAGCAGCTCATCACACATATGCTCAATTAGGCAGGTCAAATATAAGAGAAGCCTACACATCAGATTTGGGGTGGGATCAAGACTAGAAAAGAACAGAAGAGAAAAGGCAAGATGGAGGTTAAAGGATTGAGTGGAATGCAGGGACGGGAGAGACCCTTGGGGAGTGTGAAGTAGATCACTCCAACTGAGGGGCTTAGGGAGCTGAAATGACCTATTGGTACAACTCACTGCGTGAGACAATGGAGGGGCATTGGCAGTCCACATATTGCTGTAGGGAGCAATGATGTTTGACGCAGCACCCTGCTTGAAGACATGGTCAGAAGGGACTTGAACCTGGTGGAGAAGGTTGGCTGTGATGGTTAGTTAGGCATCTCAGCTGCTGCAAGGATCCCATGCGGGGTAAGCAGAGGAGACGTCAAAGGAATGCACCAGGGCTCGTGAATTTTAAAGGACAGATTCCTGCATGTGTTTTTAACCTTGTTTTTAATGGATTAGTTATGGATTAATTCTAACCTTCACTATTGAAGACTGTTTTTATGGATTATTTATTTATGGATAGATGCATTGCACTTTTGAACACTTGGTTTTTGATTGATTTTAAATAAAAGCACTATCCCCTTTTGCACCTACCCTTGCTGCATGTTTATGTCCTCATTTGCCCGGCTCATCTCAGTTATTTACTATCTATATTGGTGGGTTCAAGAGGCTCCTGGATGGAACAGGTAACATGGAGCTGACCCACACCATCAAACTTCTGTCAGGATAGTGGAAAGAAAATTAGACTTAGGGGTCACATAATCATTTAGGGGTAATACCATTATTGTTTATGAAGTGTTTTGGTATGCTTTTTATATTAAAAATAGAGCACCTATCTTAGAGGTAGCACATAGAATGTTAATAAATGTCTGAAATTTGTTGAAGCATATCAGGAAAACACAGATAAAGGTCAAGTGAACAAGGATCAAGAAAGTTCTGGGTGGTGGTTCAAGAAATTGGCTGACTATCATGTACTCAGTAAGACTTGACAAATGTCTCACACACAGGAACTCCAGAAGTATTGAAACATATTGTAAGGACCAAGAATGTAGTAGAAATTGAACTTTAATTTTGGTATGTTACATGGGTGTGTAAGCCAATGGACAAATCAGAGTAAATGCCAGGTGATGTGTATGCCTTAATTCATCACTGTTATGTAAATTGAGTTGTTTATAAATGCTGACCTCTGATCTTATTCTTTGACCACTTTCTGACATCCTCTACCAAGGGCACTGTTCATTAGCAGACTAGTGTACCAGGAATGCCCCCTCTTCAAGCCTTTGCTGAAGAAAAAATAAAAGAACACAATGGACAAGCTTCCTCCTGCCTGGTTTCTGACTCAAAAGGTCACCGTTTCTTTCCTTAATATATTTCTAATTTAATTTCTACCATTTCTTTCTTCAGTTGCTCTATTATTTATTTATTTTTTACATTTTACTCCTTGTCTTTATACAATACTTTTATCCATTGAATAGATCTTTCCAGATATTCCATCTTTGCTCATGGCTGTCATTCAGTATATACATGTGTGTGTGCTTTTGTCAAATGCTTTTATTGTAGCTAAGCTCATTAAAATGAGAACCCAGTTTATGGGTTCACTCGAATAACATGCAGTGCCTTGCAAAATTATTACGTTTTTTTGACCAGTTCTGTAATTATTTGTAATATTTTTTATTTCAAAACTCTGAAAGCCAATATTGTGAAATTGTGAATTTCCCCTTAGGATTAATAAAGTATCTATCTATCTATCTATCTATCTATCTATCTATCTATCTATCTATCTATCTATCTATCTATCTATCTATCTATCTATCTCTATTAGGTTTTCATGGAAAACAGATCAAGATTATTTCAATGCTGAAAAGGAAAGAAGGACAAAGACATTTTGGCTATAAAGCCTTGATTAGGGGTGCAAAGAGCAGGTAACATCTGCAAGAGGGACAGGAGACAAAGCTGCCATTAGAGAAGATGGAGGGAGATATTCAAAACTTAGTCAGTCGTTAAGACCTGGAGAAATACTCTATGGATCTGCACATGGCATAGTGTATGATGACTTGGGGTACTCTAAAGTTTGCACAAGATGGGTACCCAAACAGCTTACTGATCTGCACAAGCCACCATCCTTTGGTGAATGTTAGCAGGTCTCACACACACGCGTACTTAAGAAGCAGCCAGCAAGTCCTAAGGTAAATGATATTTCACGAGATAAAGGGTTGATTATATGTACTAATGCCTCTCTCTCTCCATCTACAGAAACAAAGAAGAAAAACAATAATTCACCTACCATACTTATGGGTTCTCAAAATGGCCACGATTCCACAATCCCAGCACAACAATCCATTGATGACATCACTTCCAGCTCTACCATAAAGACGTTATTTTCAGGCCATCCTTGATAATGTCACTTTCGGCTCCGCCATAAAGACATCAACTTTGGCCATCCTTGATGACATCATTTCCAGCTATCCCTAATGATATCACTTCTGTTTGGTAATTTCCTGTCATGTCCGTTTCCTGACACCATTTTCTGCTATATAAACTCCATTGTTACCAATATCTCTTGTTGATTGCTTTCAACTTTTTGATTCCTTTGGCCAAATTTTTTCATATTGTCCGTCGGACATTATACGCGGATATTCCCCAACTCTTTCTGAGTATTCAACCATCCATCCATCCATTTCCTAACCCGCTGAATCCGAATAGGGTCACAGGGGTCTGCTGGAGCCAATCCCAGCCAACACAGGGCACAAGGCAGGAACCAATCCCGGGCAGGGTGCCAACCCACCGCAGGACACACACAAACACACCCACACACCAAGGCCAATTTAGAATCGCCAATCCACCTAACCTGCATGTCTGTGGATTGTGGGAGGAAACCGGAGCGCCCGGAGGAAACCCACGCAGACACGGGGAGAACACGCAAACTCCACGCAGGGAGGACCCGGGAAGTGAACCCGGGTCTCCTAACTGCGAGGCAGCAGCGCTACCACTGTGCCACTGTGCCGCCCCCTTACTGAGTATTCCAGTGTATTTATTTTTCTCACAAAGTTTTCACTCCTTCTGCCCAAAGAAATCTCACTATGGCAGGCTGGTGTAACCCCGTAGCGGAGCATCCATGTTCAATTGACCTTGGCTCCAACTAGTGCTGCACTCTGCACTGTGCGTGTTTGCATTATCTATAAGCCATTGTGACCGTGTTGTATTGTGTCAGCTTCTATACACAGCAGTAACCCTGCAACTTTCAAATTGCCTTTACTTTTTGATTTACCCTGATAGTAATGGAATTGTTACTGCTTTAAACCCCAGCCTTGACCCCATCTGTTTTTTTTCCCCATTTGTATCCAACTTTTTTATTTTCTTCCCTCATCTTACAACAGTGCAGAGGGCACTGTTTGCCCCTTCTTTGTAGAGGGCTGTACCCTTTGGATGGCCTGGCATCCCAATCAGGACCAAAAAGCTTGTGCCTGTGTGAACATGTTCTGGAATTAGTGAGTGTCAACATGCGCATGGGAGGCAGCTAAAGGGCCCAAAAAAGAATAATTCTATGCCAGACAGGAGATGGCGCAGTGCACTAACTCTTTCTCTCCCTTCTCTTTAGACCAGTTATGGGAAATCCCACCTTGCCCCAGTGATGCCACTTCTGGTTCTGGCCCCACTGATGACATCACTTCCTCTGCTCTCTTTTAAAGCTGCCATCTTTGTGCTATTGAGTCAGTTCTGTTTTGGACTCTAAATCTGTACAGCTCAATTATCTCCATTTTACAGCCAGGAATAATATATGTATTGGGGGGCAGCCCCAAAGCTTTTTGAGGCTCCTTTCTTTGATTGTCTTTGACATGACATTGATGGAATCATTTATACTTTTTATCTTTGATATGTTTTAAATATTTAATTATCAATTACAGGCCATACTTTGTTCATTTAATTATTTGGAGTCTATTTGTTCCTAAAGCAACTGAATCGAAATATCAACCATTTCAAATGTGTTTTAGCAATTCAAAGGTTAAAATTCAAAATTAAAGACTCCTTCACTCAAATGTGTGATTTTTTTTTTGTTTTTTCTCCACCATCCATCATTTATGAAGACAGGTATGCAGACAGGCCGCTGGGGGAGGGTGGGCTGCATCTATCAGAAGGGTTAAGCTGGTTATCTGTGAAGCGGCTGGCCTTCTGCCTCTGTCGGTAAATGAATGACGCAAGCGGTGGATGACTCACTGCCTCCCCGAGGACGAGACATTTCTGCTGCTCTACCTGTTGTCAATGGATCTGCGTCACGAAGGAGAGTACAAGTGGCTGCACTGCGATGCTTGTACAGAAAAGCATTTACAAAATGTCGTCTCTTCTGCTGCTTTTGTTGAGCTCGCCACTCAGTAATTATGTGCCACCTCGAACCTCTTTTGTACTGGTACATCAGTGGACCGGCTCTGGGAGGAATGGAATGTGAGGGGAGAAAACACAGAAATGGAAAAACAGTCTGGGTGAGCAAGCAAATTGGGAGTCTTGCTTTATGGTTTCCAATTGCTAGTCAAAGATAATATCAGTGTTCTAAAGCAATTTTATTAATGCATTTAAAGGAATTACTTCCAATTTACAACAATTTATTTCTTCTTCTTCTTTCAGCTGCTCCTGTTAGGGGTTGGCCCAGCGGATCATTTTCTTCCATATCTTTCTGTCCTTGTCATCTTGCTCTGGCACACCCATCACCTGCATGTCCTCCCTCACCACATCAGTAAACCTTCACTTAGGCCTTCCTCGTTCCCTCTTCCCTGGCAGCTCTATCCTTAGATCCTTCTCCCAGTATACCCAGCATCTCTCCTCTGCACATATACAAACCAACGCAATCTCACCTCTCTGACTTTGTCTCTCAACCGTCCATCTTGAGCTGACCCTCTAATGTACTCATTTCTAATCCTGTCTATCCCTGTCACACCCAATGCAAATTTTAGCATCTTTAACTCTGCCACCTCCAGCTCTGTCTCCTGTTTTCTGGTCAGTGCCACCATCTCCAACCCATATAACATAGCTGGCGTCACTACCGTCCTGTAGACCTTCCCTTTCACTCTTATTGATACCCGTCTATCACAAATCACTCCTGATACTCTTCTCCACTCATTCCACCCTGCTTGTACTCTCTTTTTCACCTCTCTTCCACAACCCCCATTACTCTGTACTGTTGATCTCAAGTAATTAAACTCATCCACCTTTGTCAACTCTACTCCCTCATCCTCACCATTCCACTGACCTCCCTCTCGTTCACATATGTATTCTGTCTTGTTCCTACTGACCTTAATTCCTCTCCTCTCTAGAGCAGATCTCCACCTCTCCAGGGTCTCCTCAACCTGCGCACTACTCTCGCTACAGATCACAATGTCATCAGCAAACATCATAGTCCATGGGGACTCCTGTCTAATCTCGTCTGTTAGCCTGTCCATCACTACTGCAAATAAGAAAGAGACCAGGGCCGATCCCTGATGTAATCCCACCTCTACCTTGAATGCATCCGTCACTCCTACTGCAGACCTCACCACAGTCACACTTCCCTCGTACATATCCTGTACAACTCTTACATACTTCTCTGCCACTCCCGACTTCCTCATACAATACCACAGCTCCTCTCGAGGCACCCTATCATATGCTTTCTCTAGGTCCACAAAGAATGCATTTTATCATAATAATAATAATAATTATTATTATTATTATTACTACTCAAAGCATTTGACATTGTGAGTGTTGAGCCACTTCAACCACCACTAATGTGCAGCATCCACCTGGAGGATGTGACGGCAGCCATTTTGAGCCAGTACACTCCCCACACATTAGCTCTTAGGTGGTGAATGTGTGTATGAGAGAGGGAGAGAGAAAGAGACCGGGGATGATTAGGGGGCCAGAATAACCAGGTGATGGTGGGCAGTTTAACTTGGCCATCAAGATGCACCCTACTCTTTACAAAGAATGCACCGGGATCTTTTATGACCACAAAGAGTCAGGACCTCAATTTTGCAACTCATTCAAAGGCCGGCGGCATTTTTACAGCACAGTGCCTCCATCACTGCAATGGGATCAACAGTCATACCACTGGGTGAGCGCCCCCTGCTGGCCTCACCGATACCTCTTCCAGCAGCAACCCAAGCTTTTCCTGGTTGGTCTCCCACCCAAGTACTGGCCGGGCCTGAACATGCTGAGCTGTAGGTGGGCAACCTGTTCTGAAGAATAGGTGGGAAATATAGATTTTGGGGTCTCTGAGCATGTGATGAGGTCCCAGAGCACAAAATTAGAGGTACTGGAGCTGAGCGCAAATTAAACCCTAACAATCATCAACTGTGTTTTGTGGCCACTGCATTTGATTTAAACCAATTTTATCTTTTATCAGCACAGCCGCGCTACACAGCAGCATTCCTAAAACTCCAGACTTACAATGCAATTAAAATAATCATCAAAATTCTAGGAAACACACGAGTGTAAAGTTGGTTCATATAGTGCGGGGGTCCTTAGTCACGGTCCTGGAGGGCTACAGTGGTTGCAGGTTTTCCTTCCAACTAGTTAATTAGGAAGACAGTCCTGGCTGATGATGAAACTTTGTATTTCACTATTTAGCTTGTCAGGGCTTTTATTCATCCAAGAGAAATTTGAATTGTACTGTGCAATACAATACAAGTTATTTTTGTATAGCCCAAAATCACACAAGAAGTGCGACAATGGGCATTAACAGGCCCTGCCTTTTGACAGCCCGCCAGCCTTGACTCTTTAAGAAGACAAGACAAAAACTCCCAAAAAAACCCTTGTAGGGAAAAAAAATGGAAGAAACCTTGGGAAAGGGCAGTTCAAAGAGAGACCCCTTTCCAGGTAGGTTGGGCGTGCAGTGGGTGTCAAAAGAAGGGGGTCAATACAATACAATACACAGAACAGAAGACAAATAATCCTCAATACAATATAATAGTGCAATAGAAATCTTATAAGTACAGAGCAGAATTTAAAATATCCCATAATACAATTTGACTTTGCTCAGAGTCCTGGAGACCTCGGCCATCAAGCTCTCTCCCTCTATTGGCCATTACATAGCTGAGTCAGTGCTGGGCCAGCCAATCCGATGAAAGAACGCCTCTACCCAATGATTCCTGCGATCCTCCATCAGAGATGACTTTATCTTAGGCAGGTAACAACTTGGCAGGTGGGCAGTGGCACCAAGTGCCACATTTGAGTACAGAGAAGAGAAACAGAATAGGTGAGGGTTAGTAAAAAATTACAACTATAATTATAATTACAAAGTAACAAATTATAATTATCCTTCTCTGAGAACATTGTCCATGTGTTTTATGGAGCAGAACAGATTTAAACTTAATGGTCCTTTCAATTCCCCTTTCATTTATTTCTTAACATTTTTTAACTCAGATACTTCATGGTGCAGATGCATAGGTTTAAAAGGAAGCACGTTAGCCGGAGAGCTGCTGGCTTATTGATTATCGCCGTTTCATTAATAATGAGTGTCTGGTTAAGAAAAGTTAAATGCAGCTGCTAAAAACTAAAATAGCCAATCAAGGGTTCTGAATTGTAACAGGCAAGATAATAAAAATTAAGCCCAAAAGTTGTATTGCTTTAGTAGTAAATAGATTGGTTGTAATTAAGAAATTGCTTGAAGTGAAAACCTGAAACCACTGCGGACCACCAGGCCTGTAATTGAGAACCTCTGATTTACAGAATGTAAGCTGTAACAAGGCACAGAGTTAAATACCAAGTTTCATTATTAGCAAATTCTGGGTTCTAATTAGGAAACTGGCTGGAATGAAAACCTGTAGCCACCGTGGCCTGCCAGGACTGTGATTGAGGACCCCTGACATACAGTGTCACACATGCATCCCTAGGAGGACATGCCAACTTGTAATTCCACCCTTAGCCAAGGGTTGGTGCTGTCTTGTAATACTTCTCCTCTCTTTCTCTCTGCAGATCCAGAAAGCAAAGGTCACCGGCATGTGACATCACTTCCGGTTCTGGGGTTCTTGGACCTGCGTCTTCATCCTCATGGACTTCATACCCAGCACCATCGCCACCTTTCTCCCGTCTAATGATAGACACATGTCTGTAAAGTTGTTTCTTTCACAACACATTCATTTGTGTTTATTGGTTTACCTGAGGGTGCCCCAAACTTTGATCTTTGTTTCATTTATAACAGCAAGTGGAACATTTCCATTTTGGCTGAAAAAATAACACTCAGCAATGAACACATTGTAAATCCAACTTTCGGAAATAGTGCATCTCAATCAAATATTGACGTAAAGATGTAAAATCAATGTTTTCATATGGGCTGAAGTTGTATATATTTAACAATCTCCTTGCTCAATGCTTGCATGGGCTGAGTTTTGGGCAGGGTCATGGGGTCCAGTGGCTCTCGGGCATCTGTTGGAGAAGAAAAATTCACTGGTCTTATCTTTGCCAGTCAATGGAGGCTCTAATTGGTGCTCTCGAGAGACTGAGTGAGGAGTCTGATAAAAACCAAGATCCAGGCCTTTAATGACCCCTCGACACGGCCATCATCAGTCTGTGGAGAGAGTGTCGACCTTGTCGAGAGGTTTACTTACCTTGGCAGTGACATTCATGTCTCTGGTGACTCTTCATATGAAGTCAGCAGACGGATTGGGAGAGCTTGAGGGGGTCATGAGGTCACTGGAAAGGGGTGTGTGGCGCTCCTGATATCTCTGCAAAAGGACAAAGGTCTAAGTCTTTAGTGTCCTGGTGCTTCCTATCTGGCTATATGTTTGCGAGACATGGATGCTATCCAGTGACCTGAGACAAAGACTGGACTCCTTTGGTACTGTGTCTCTCCTTGGGTACAGCTGGTTTGACTTTGTGTTGCTCATGGAGTTCCGAATGAGGCACATGACCTGTACTGTGAGGGAGCATCAGTTACGGCAATATGGCCAGGGTGATCTGGCTCACAGGATCCTCATTGTTGAGGTCCCGAGTGGCTGAACCATGACAATGAGACACCCACGTAACACCTGGCTGTGACAGATAGAGGGTCATTTTCGGAGGGTGGGACTAAATCGCGTGTCTGCCTGGGAGGGTTGCCAACCAGGATCCCAAGCTGTTTCATCATGTGGTGAGTGGGACACTGTATGCTCCCCAACCTGACCTGACTTAGCATTCAGGCTTACCTGTCATGCCATCACAGTATGTTATTCTGTATTTTGTGATCATAAGAATCGCTTTGGTAAGAGGACAGGAGCACAGGTCATTTTGTGAAGGTATTTGTCTCTCTTTGTCGTTCAGACATTCAGTTCCCCCTACTTGACACTCAGAAGATGGACCTCCTGTTCTCCTTGTTATAACGTCCACAGCAATATGCCTCGTGTCCAGCAGATGTCGCTGCTGTTCTTTTTCTTTCTGCTATTTCACCCTCTAGAGCAGTTTGTCTTAAGGAAGACACAAACCCCAATAACTTCATAGCGTTTGATGCTACCCAAATTTTTTGCTTCATCAGCACTGATGATATTGTATCATAAGCTTTGGATCAAGGTTCTAGCCCCAGTGGTTCATGTCAGACAGACATCTGAATACAAAAGCAAATTTAAACCAGGTATAT
This sequence comes from Polypterus senegalus, assembly GCF_016835505.1. Classification (NCBI taxonomy): domain Eukaryota; kingdom Metazoa; phylum Chordata; class Cladistia; order Polypteriformes; family Polypteridae; genus Polypterus; species Polypterus senegalus. The sequence goes on from NW_024377668.1 coordinate 18,183, forward strand.
TTTGCTTATAACACAAAAGGCTGTTTTACTATAGAAAAGCAATAAAGGGTCCTTGGTAAAAGTCTTCAAGTTACATTTTAAGTCACTTCAAGAAAAAAAAACTCTGCTCTTTCCACAAAAGTTCTGCTCCTTCCTCTTACAGGTGGTTACAAGAAGCTACAATCAGATAATTGACTGAGAGATCAATCTAAGGCACTTCTTCCCAATACTGCAATAACTTGTGCCATGGTTTTTCAATGAACACAATCTAAGGTTTGTGTCTGTCTGTCACATAATTACTCACAAGCCACTGGGGTCAGAACTTCGATCTTGATCTTAAACTAAAGTTTATGACGTGATATGATGAAGTGAGTAGTGGCAGCCTGTAAAAAGCTCATGTCTGCTTGACAGTGTGACAAGGCAGAAAGGAAAAGAATAGCAGGGCCATCTGCTGAGTGTGAATCACACTGCTGAGGCCATTTACAGAAAGAAGGAAAGCAGCAGTGGCATCTGCTGATTGTGAAGCACATTGACGAGGCTGCTCACAGAAAGAAGAAGAACGCCATCTGTTGATTGTAAAGCACATAGCTGAGGCTGTGTTTTGGGTTAGCTGGTTACTCTCAGAACTGACATTATGTGTGTGTGAGTGTGGGCATCTCTGTGACTGTGCACTGTGTTGGGCTGGTGGCCTGTCCAGGGTTGTAGCCAACTTGTCCGCAGTGCTGCTAAGATTGGCATCAGTTCATTGTGACACTGACCTGGATAAGCTGGTTAAATGAATTGAAAAAATAATGCATAACGATAAATTATGTATTTTGTCTTGCATAATCAATCTATCTATCTATCTATCTATCTATCTATCTATCTATCTATCTATCTATCTATCTATCTATCTATTGTGGCCACCAGGGAGTGCTCCAGCTCCCCAAACACTTAACACAACAGGCACAGACACAAGTTAAAATGGTAAAGAGTCTTTTCATCATTGGAAACTCTTACTCATAAGCATCTCTCATGCCTATAGCCACAAAGTATACACAATAAGCACTAATACAGCACAAGCACAACTCATTTCTTCCTTCTTTCCCAGGTCACTGCCTCCTCCACTCCTCCTTGCATGTTTTTCCTTCCTCGTCCCAACTCTGGCTTGTTCTTGAGAGCTAGGCAGCACCTTTTATTATATATTCTATCTCCTAGAAGTGCTTCCGATCTTCTGCACATGTGGTCCATTAGTACTGCAGGTTTAGGTGGAAACCCCATATCACAGGGCTCCTCAGTCCTTGCAGCACTGCCTGACAGCAGCTATGGCACCAACAGGACGGAGGTAAAGAACTCCAAGTGGGAATTTGGGACGCTGCTTCAACTCAAGGAAGCGGATATATAACATTCTGGGGGAGACAGTGCCCTAAAGATATCTATCTATCTATCTATCTATCTATCTATCTATCTATCTATCTATCTATCTATCTATCTATCTATCTATCTATCTATCTATCTATCTATCTATCTATCTATCTATCTAAGTGCCCTTCATATCTATCTATCTATCTATCTATCTATCTATCTATCTATCTATCTATCTATCTATCTATCTATCTAAGTGCATTTCATTTTGTTTGCTGATCCTAGGTAATGCCATTCATGATAGAACTCTCAGGGCGCCAGCATGGCAGTTGCTTTATCATCAGCTCAGATCAATTTATTTTCAGAACTGTTTCTTTTGCTGTGGGCTGTACAGCCTTCAATACTTTACAGTCAATATTCAGTACAACAACAGCAATAAATCACTGAGAAGACAGAAGGTCCTATTCAATGAAAAATGATGCATGTCGTTGTTCTTCTCCCTATTAAAGTTCCCAGTATCTCTGCCTAAAATAATGCTGGGTGGCCTGCTTCATGTTGTTTTCTCACAACAGCATTTCCTTTATGTTGTTGTCTGTTGTCCTTCGTAATTCTCAAGGTGTTTTACCCTTTTGCACCATGTGTATACTGTCATGTGAAGTGACGTTTGTAGAGTGGCACCAGAGAACCAGTTACGCAGACCGAGCTTGTGCCACCTTACCCACTAAGTCACCTGTCTGTTAGGCTCACTGTTTTTTTGCAAAGAATTCTTTTTTTCTTTACAGGACAGACAAAATGCACGCTAGAGTGAGACGCCGTGTTTGCTTTGCATGGCTGCATGAACAACACCCAAGAACAGATGTAAATAGTTTAGGTGATGGGTTCATCAAAGACAACCAGTTGAGCAAGTTGTTATATTAAGGCAGCACCGAGGCTACAATGGAAGGCACAACTCAGGGATTTCTAGTCTTCTGGTATTAACAATGCCCTTTCAAGATCAGAATAGCCAAAGCAGTGGCAATGAGGGTCTTAAGGAAGATTTTTAGATTGTGATGAGTGAGCCAATTTTCAATTCGCCTACAGTTTCACAGAACCATGTGATGCCCCGTGCAGTGGCACCTGGAGCCATAACCAAATGACCCGGGGATGGGAGAACATACAATGAGGACTGTTGGTTTATTCCAGATGTGCCAATAACTAATTACCATAATGCCTTGCAATTATATACACAGTTCAAAGTAAAACATTAACGAAACAGGAAAAGTCAGTGCAATAATCTCAGTGATTCCAAAGCAAAAAAGTGATGAGAAAAAAAATTCAATAGAAAATGAACAAAAAGCCTTCTTTTTCTTCTTCCACGGACAGTTCTCATTCACGAAAGGCGGACAGAAAAATAACGAAAAACAAAAAAGTGAAAAATTATGCCCAAAAACAATAGTGAAAAATGAACAGCCAGAAACCGTGATTACTCCCACAGAAAAATAAATACAAATTGGAAGTCAGCTATCGATACTGACATTAACAAACTTAAATGCTCTTCACTCTGCTCTACCAACTCAGCAGTAAAGAAGTGTCTGCAAGCCCAAAGCCAAAGATGACCCCTCGTGGTCTGGACTTCCTTTTTACACTTTTGCCTAGACAATCATTATTTACATCTTCCGGGGTCCCCAATAGCAGGTGACGTTTCTGGGTTGCAGCTCCTTCCATTATGGCCGGGTAGTGGTTAGTGTCCGTCCCAGTTGGGATGCCGTGCAGTGGCATAGCTCGAGTTTGTGCCACTCAGGACGGGATGGTGCTTCAATTTGCCACCCTCCAGCATATCTGAATATGTTAACCTATTTAAATAGAAAATTAAAATGACGCATAGATAAAAATTAAGATCAATTTTGCATAGATTTATTAATATATCTGCGGTGGGCTGGCACCCTGCCCAGAGATTTGTTCCTGCCTTGAGCTCTGTGCTGGCTGGGATTGGCTCCAGCAGACCCCCGTGACCCTGTGTTAGGATATAGCGAGTTGGGAAATGACTGACTGACTTATTCATATATAGAGAAACAGCTTTCACCTATAATTATTTATAAGCATCAGCTAGACAAGAATATAGTATAAAACGCACTGATAAACCACGTTCTAATTCACTGGTGAACAAAAAAATATTTTTTGTTTGCTTCTGGGAATTTCAGAGCATCTCTTTGTTAACTTTTTTACACTCATTTCATATCTGAAATCAGAATTAAGCTAGCACGTCAGGTTTTTGAAATACACATAATTGACATTTTGACACTTTTGAATATCAATATAATATATCAACACGATATCTGGAGTTTGGACTCTGTCCCACCAAAATTGTTTTTGATGTGTTTATTCTGAAAACAAACCAGAAGACAACACCAGAGACACATTAAAGCATATTTAAGTCAATTTATGTCAATATGAAAGTGAGGTCAGCGTGCCCAAAAATGTCGGAGGCACTCACTTTGCGCTTGTACTGCACATTCGACTCTCTTTGCAAGAACCAACAGTAGTCACCCATCATGCTTGGAGTGAATTTTTCCCGATATCAGTTTTCCGTCACGTTTATATCTTGATGAAATCTTCCCCCATACTCATCTCTGACATCGCTTAGATTTGGTGGAAAAAAGACGAGATGAGAATGTGAAAATGTGTCTACAGTGACATTCTGGCTCGGTTGTAGCGAGTGCCCGCTTCTACGCGGTGGTGTGCTGGGGAGTCAGCATAAAGAAGAAGGACGCCTCACGCCTGGACAAACTGGTGAGGAGGGCAGGCTCTTTTGTAGGCACGGAGCTCGACAGTCTGACATGTGTGGCAGAGCGATGGGCGCTGAGCAGGCTCCTGTAAATCATGGAGAATCCACTGCATCCACTGAACAGGATCATCTCCAGACAGAGGAACAGCTTCAGCGACAGACTGCTGTCACCGTCCTGCTCCAGTGACAGACTGAGGAGATCGTTCCTCCCCTCAGGCCCCTGCCTTCCCCCGGGTCCCCACATGCCAAAACCTCCAAATACGTATACAAAATGATCGAAATGTAGTTAATCTGACAGCGACAATGCTGCATTTATGAATACCATACTTGATGAGTTAAGTCTTCTCGCACATCAAAGTTTGACTGCCAGAAGGAAAGCCAGTGCTAACGGAAGCTCGCAGTGGAACTGAAACAATACATTAATGAGATAGGCCTATGTATTATCTAACGTGTAACGGTACAATTATACCAATGCAATGAATAGGAATAACATCTGAACATTTTAATATATACTAACGGTTAGGGTTAGGGTGTACAATCAGTATGATAACTTGCTGTATCAAACTTCAAAGTTTTCAAAAAATCCGGGTGATCCAGAATCTTTAGTGATACACAGAAAACCAACGCACACTCGTCACTGCTTTAAAAGCAACAATAAATACAGAAGCGAATGAATTATCAAACTACGGAGACAGACTTCTGCTACACCATACACGTCAACATCCATGATAGTGCACAACAATATCGCTGTTGTCTGAGACAGAACAGCGACTGTGTGTGAAACGAAAGTATTCAATTACAGCGGCGAAGTCAATCCATTATCCACGTACCCTGTACAACAAACATACCACTCAACGTCAAGCTCAAGGACGTCGGCGTCAGCTCTCCTTTGTCTTTGAGAAGCGTGCCGCTGCCGGCCCCCTTTGAAAAGTTTGCTTCACACGACACGAGCGCGATATCTTCTTGCGTGGAGTGTGCGGCTATTAAAACGCTCACTTGTATTGTTGTAAGCTAAATGATTCAACTTTTCTATTACATGTAACTTGAAAAATTGTCCGAATATATATCTACACGCACAACATCAGCATAAAAATAATCAAGCGTGAAGGGGCCCCGTTCCGTTGAGGCCCCAGACCAGAGTCCCGTTTGTCCCCCCCTGGTGGTGGGCCTGCTTCCCCACACTATGCGACTCTTTAGTTCCAACCTTAAACGTTAAAATTATACAAAGTTATTGTCTGTTATACCTGCATTTTTATCACTCTTTAATTTAGTGTTGTCTTTTATCAGTATGCTGCTGCTGGAGTATGTGAATTTCCCCTTGGGATTAATAAAGTATCTATCTATCTATCTATCTATCTATCTATCTATCTATCTATCTATCTATCTATCTATCTATCTATCTATCTATCTATCTATCTATCTGTCTGTCTATCATATAGTGCCTTTCATCTATCTATCTATCTATCTATCTATCTATCTATCTATCTATCTATCTATCTATCTATCTATCTATCTATCTATCTATCTATCTAGTATACTTTCAGCATATTCTCCACAAGCTCAGTATAATTTCTCTGCATTCTGACTGTCAAGAAAATTCTAGACAGCCTGCATGAATGAGGGTGTTGATTTAGTTGGGCTTCAGTTTCCCTTTGAACTCATCGTCAAGCATCAGTTAACGTATTTCAGGACCAATAATAAAGCCTTCCTTAAATTTGGCTTCACTGTTCTCGAGACCAAACTTATTTCTTAAATGCTGAAACGCATTGTCTTTACTGCCCAGTTACCCTAGTTGTCCAAGACCTAGAACATCATAACTAAAAAACGGGATGTGCTGCTGGACAAAAACAGTTTTCAGATTTGGAGTCAGCAAGTGAAATTTATTAAAGTACAGATGAAAGAATCTTAGTAGCAAAATGCTTGTTGACCAGTGTGATTAGTTTAATATAATTATGCTGCAAAACCAGAATCAGTGTAGTGTACAAGTGATAGGTGGGGATGTTTTCTGTGCAGAGGAAGAACGCATTCAGAATTGATAATGAAATGAAATTGTAAATTGTAAATTAGTTGTTTATCTTCCTAGAAATTATTATCAGTGTAATGTATATGTTTATTTTTGTTATTGCCTTAATAAATTTCAACTGCTGTGTCTGATGTTATCACAGAAGGCCAATCTGAAAAATAATTTTTGAAGCATTTGTGGATAAAAATCAGAGAATTTTACTTTTTTCATTCATGAGTGATATTTTTCCGAACCCTGATGCTCACACACAAATTATACTGAGCCTTTTAGCCAATAATGCCCCGCCAAAATGTGCCGCCCGGGGTGGAGCACCCCTAGCTACGACACTGAAGCCATGGCATCTCCAATGTTAAGGAACTTTGTTTTGCTACTGTAGTTTAAATTTTGAAATGATGAAGGGAATTAGTCCAATGAGTTCATCAAGAACACAGGGACACAGTTAGAAACTCAGGAAGGGTAAATTTCACACAAACATTAGGGTGGTTTTCTTTACACAGAACCATTGATACATGGAATGAGTGACTAAGTAATGTGGTAGACAGAAAGACTTTAGGAACCTTCAAAAATAGATGATGTTATTATAGAAGAATGAAATGAATAGGACTGGCGAGCTTTGATGGTTTGAATGGCCTGATCTCGTCTAAACTGTTCTAATGTTCTAGTTTAGTATGTCAACAAGGGAGTTAGTCCACTGGATCGACATGGTGACTTTAAAATGAGGTCATCAAGAACATGGGGACACAGTTGGAAACTTGTGAAGGGTAAATTTCGCACAAACATTAGGAAGTTTTTCTTCACACAGAGAACTACAGACACTTGGGATAAGCTACCAACTAGCGTGGTAGACAGGAGGACTTTAGTGACTTTTAAAACTCAACTTCGTTCGCCTACCCCTCCTCCCGGGCCACACTGCCACTGTTGTGAAGGGGGAGCTGAACGCACGCTAAGGAAATGCAGTTGGATGAACTGCTGTCTTGCTGCTGCCAAGCTGCATGTTCTGCTTGTCGCGCTGTATGTCGATCATTTAAAAGCCTGTGCAGCAGCTGTCCTTTTCTCTCACTTCCTTGTCTCTTGGGGCATTAAAGCGTCTCTGAGAAAATCACGTATCATCTCCTTCCAAGCCTTTCAAGATTTTTTTTTTTTATAATAGAGAGATTAGGTGGGGCGGCACAGTGGCGCAGTGGGTAGCGCTGCTGCCTCACAGTTAGGACACCCCGGTTTGCTTCCTGGGTCCTCCTTGTGTGGAGTTTGCATGTTCTCTCTGTGTCTGTGTGGGTGCTCCAGTTTCCTCCCACAGTCCAAAGACATGCAGGTTAGGTGCACTGACGATTCTAAATTGTGCTTGGCGTGTGTGTGTGTGCATGCCCTGCGGTGGGCCGGCACCCTGCCCGGGGTTTGTTTCCTGCCTTGCACCCTGTGTTGGCTGGGATTGGCTCCAGCAGGCCCCTGTGACCCTCTAGTTAGGATATAGCAGGTTGGATAATGGATGGAAGGAGATTAGATGGATAGGACTGGTGAGCTTTGTTTGGCCTGTTCTTATTTTGATTGTTCTAATTTCTTTAGAGAATAAAGAAAAGGAGTTTGGTGTTGCACTTAAGGGCTGTCAGTATCACTCTTTCATACCCCATTTTGTTGGGCCTGTGCAGGCAGAAAAGTCTGCTTCTTGAATCGGGGCAAGGCTGAATTTTTGTTTTTTTTGTTTCTAGACCTGAAAGGTGGCTGACGCTAGATTTTGGAGACAAGACCTCAGTTTGAATTGAGAACTAGGGCAGCATTTGTGAATAAATTGCAACTGCTGGCTCAGCATAACATGAGAACTGTTATGTAAACTTGTGGAACTTCCAGTTTTCTGGCCATACTTGGGCCTCACCATCTTGATAGGTTAGTGGCTTCAATTTATCATGGCCATGTTTTCAGTTATAGCTTCCTCTGTCTGTCTCCTCACTGTCAGGCTTCATCAGGAATGTTGATGGATGAACACAGCCATGCAAGTATAATATAATCATTTGAGGAAGAGAACAAAAAACTCAAAATAATGGTCTCTGGAGACCCACCATAGAGGAACTGTTCATGTGGCTAACATTCTCGGAGCGAGCCTTTGCTAATTGATAAGCTGTCTCAGGCAACTTATAATGAGTGTGCTGCCAAAAAAGAGCACCTAGCCGGAGCACAAATTAATTTACCATGGCTCTGCTTTCACTAATATAGCTGGCAAATCCCTTAGTGATTCTTGATAAACATTTGCTTCTCTTTATGTTGAACTATTTTATTAAAAGCAAATGTCCTAAAAGTTCAGCAATAAACCTCAGGTGGGTGCAAACTGCTTACAGTTGACTCATTTCTGACAAAGGCAAAAGGGTCGTCATGGAGGAATAGAGCGGGGAAAAAACAGCAAAGGTTTAGGGGGGGCCTTTTTTTCTTAAAATAGAAGGGAATTTGAATATGCCTTTAGGGGTATACGTAAAGGTACACTACACCCAATAATGTTATTTTTTTTATTTGTTACTTATCCCAATAAGTTTGTAGTGGTGGCTGAGAACAAAATTTGAATCTTGTGTTTTTGAGACGAAAACTTAACAAAGGTTCTGATAGAATAGGACTCAATAGTGATCAACGCTTGACAACGGCAAACAATGTGAAGAACGGCCATGAAAAAACTGATAAAAAAATTCTCATGCAACTTCTGTTGCATAATCCACCTGTCTGTTATTCATTTGTTTGCTCAGAACATCCAAAATGTTTTTATACTATTAATACTTTCCAAAAACACAGCAGACAACATAAGCTGGTGGGGCACATTTTCATAATACTGTGCTTTTCAATTGAAGAGAGGATTCTTGACCAATGAATGAGGAGGGGAGGTGGGTTTTCAACTTTGTTTCGTTCAGGCAGCGCCATTTTGAGGATCTCATTGCTATGATGCATCCTCGTGATGCTGGGGGTGTGCTCACAGAGGTCGGCAGGGTTTGAGCGTTCATATTTTGCAGATAAACCTCGCATTTGGAATCTTTTTAAGCCTTTGGTTTTGACTTCCCAGTTTTTCATCTTTTGCTTTTGTTTTCAGTGTGTTGGAAAGATAGGATTGACTTTTGGTTCCGACCACGGCTTGCTGTTCAATTTCCCCTGGTCCTTGATAATAAAAATTACTGCAGGGCCACCTGTTGCCTCCTCCTTCTGGCTATTTACTCCCATTCAACAGTGAGACCCATCAATCGAGTATTGGATCTTGTTAATTTATTGGTTTTTCATGTGTACTTTTGAATTCTGTTCTTGGATTGTATTTTGGGACTTGTTTGCTCGGAAATACTCTTTGGGGTACCCCTTTTTGTTTTTTGAGCATTCTTAATAGATTTTTTCTATTTTGATAAATACATCTTCCATTTATCAAGGTTCTTTGTTTGCTCTTTAATGCAAAAGCCAGGGTTTCGGTCATCCTTTTGTGGTAGGTACACTACAGACACAGCAGTTTTACTGAGTACTTACTTGGAGTTGGTGTAACCATTTAAGGAACAGTTCTAAATAAAGACACCTAACTTTTAAAATGTTTGAAATGAGTGGACAAGCTGCGGCAAGCACAAAGTCAAAGCTATGATGGGTTCATGATACTTGTACACAAAGATGTTACAGGGAAGGTGGAACAGCCTAGAGATCTTGTCCATCCAATGGGAGCTGGCATGTCAATGAGTTTGCTGGATGCCATTAATGACTTAATGACAGCTAAAAAACTCGGAGGTGGATCCTTTAAAAATTAGCGTAGTAGGTAGGATCTGTTTTTTACTAGATTTTGTACCCGCATTTGGCATACAGTGTTACAAAGCTCAAGCTAATAATCTTTTGAATTTGGCGTGAAATACAAAAAAAGACATACTGGTTAGGTTTTACATTTGTGCTGAAATGTTACATAATATGTGTTGTAAGGGACGGCCGGCAGCTCAACCCAGCTGGGACGCCCAAAGACGGGAAGGATGGGAGAAGGCAACTATGTTAAGACACTTCCTCCCCAAAGATGCTAGATGGGGATTTCTCTGCAGCATAGCGGTGCTCCAGATTCCCGCAGGGCACTATGGGATTTGTGGTTCAGCTTCACAGTCCTGCTGGTTACCGCTGGTGCCACCAGGAGACACTGCCGGAGGATCTGGGGAGTCATGCATCTCTCATAGCTCAGATTCACTAGTGAGTCATGAGGACGGAAGTCCCGAAGTATTTCCGGGCTGATTAAAGACTTGAATTCTCCGTCTGACCTGGAAGTGCTGGCAGGTCACATGGAAGGAAGAACAGAAGCACTTCTGGATTTTGGACTATTTAAAGGACTGCTGAATACCCAGCAGGCGAGCCAGAGTCAGAGGAGGTGGACAACGCGTTTGCTCGGAAGTGTGGAGGAGAAAGAAATGGAGAGAGAATATTGTGATTATTATTGTGCTTGATTACTTGCCTGTTTATTGTGGCCGTGGTGCTCAGGGGAGCACTGTTGGAAAAGAAGACAGAAATTAAAAATCTTCTTGGTGCTTTTACCTGGTGTCCTGAATGTCTGTCTGTTGGGTTTAAAAGGGCAACAGTGCCGCCTAGCATTCACAGTGTTGATATTGTTTAGCTTTTGGTTAATAATGTAATAAAATACACATTGATAATGCTGTGTTAGTTAACATGTTGCCAAACCATTAATGCATTGTGAGGCTGAGCCTGAGGTGGGTCCATTATTTCAGTTCTATCCCGGTTACCCTGACATGTATATTGGTACCCCTGTTCCTGGTTACCATTTACTTAATGTCACTAAATGTTTGTCAAAAGGAAGTTTCCACTCAAGCCTCCATGTGTTAGTCTGTTAACTCAATAGCTCTGGGGCTCATCTCCCTTTCCCCTGTATAAAATCCCAGATGCTGGAAACTCAAACAAAAAGAGCTGAAACAGACTCCTGGCTGTCTGCTTGCATCGGATGAATGAGTGGCCTTGTCAAGACAGTCTTGTCTTATTTTATTTTATGGCCCACATAAAAGAAGCTTTACTCTCCGAGCTGACGATTAAACTGCTTATTGGTCTGAATTAAAAGGCCATTGTGCTAATCTGTGTTGAGGGACACTGCAGGGAGAATTGGTTGGAAGTGTGTAGGCGGCATGTGCTGCCCTCACGCTTTGTCTTGCAGTCGCTTTCTAGCTCCTTAATCTGTGCTTTCTTGCTTGTTCATAGTCATACTCTGAGACATGAGGTGGAAGTCAGTATTGTAGCTAGACCCTGCTGCCGTATAGCTCCAGGGATGCAGGTTCAATTCCTGGCACTGCCATATCAGTATGGAGTATGCACTTCCGTGTCTAGCTGGGTTTTCTTATTCCCAAAGATGTGAATCTCTGATTATTTGGCCAGGTTTCAAAGCATATTTATAGGCTGTAGACCAGAAGGGGTGGAGTCACCTGCCCGCATTGGGCATCTTCTTGGCACTGTGGAGTGAATGGAAGTGAACATGATTACCACCAGCGTCCCCTCATGTCCTAGAGTTGTATTACTTACCTCAGAGGTTGATCCACTGACGCACATGCATGACAATAGGTACTTAACGGAGGGCTACATACTAAGGAGTTACACATAAAAATAAATCAGTAAATATGTGCAATTAAGCAATTAAAGAATAAGCAGGAGACAGAGCTGGAGGTGGCAGAGTTAAAGATGCTAAGATTTGCACTGGGTGTGACGAGGATGGACAGGATTAGAAATGAGGACATTAGAGGGTCAGCCGAGGTTGGACGGTTGGGAGACAAAGCTAGAGAGCAGATTGCGTTTGTCTTGGACATGTGCAGAGGAGAGATGCTGAGTATACTGGGAGGAGGATGCTAAGGATAAAGATGCCAGTGAAGAGGAGAAGAGGAAGGCCTAAGAGAGGGTTTACGGATGTGGTGAGAGAAGACATGCAGGTGAGCGGTGTGACAGAACAAGATGAATAGGATAGAAAGATATGGAAGAAGATGATCTGCTGTGGCAAAAAAGAAGTCAAGAAAAA
>NW_024377669.1:0-1000 GCF_016835505.1 Polypterus senegalus
GACCTGGATCAGATGGGCGAAAGTACAGACTCCTCGGGACCACGGTCCGCTACATCGTCGCCAGCTGAGAGCGAAAAGGGGAGCGAAGGTGCGATCGTGAGTGCAGATGTGGATAGCTCGCCGATTGGAGAGGATTACCTGAAACAGTTACGCAATTCATCAGTTACGCAATTATGCGGGACTGGAGCAGCGGGACACCGCTTCAGCAGAGTCTGCTGCTTCATCTACGGCACAAGAAGGCACATTTGAGCTATCTGAACTGAAAGTGTTGCTCGCTGAGCTCACGCAAGATATAAAGAAAAGCGAGAAGGCTAATGAGAAAGCAACGGCAAAGGCACTTGAGAGACTGAAACAGGAATAAAACAGGAATGAAACAGGCAATGAATGGCTGCGACAAGAAATCCAACAGGCAAATGAAAGGCTGCGTCAAGAGGTACAACTTGAACTTCGACAGGTACTGGGTAAAATTGAAGAGCGCATTGAGAAAAACTCGGTTAAACTGAGCACGCTTGCTGATCGATTGGAGCATCTTAGTGAGACATTCACGAATCGGATCGAAATAGCGAACATCTAGCTGCCAGTGCCGAGGAAAGAGCAGTAAATGTCAGTTCGGAATGTAAAAAACTCGGAGAAAAACTTGGAGACAGACTGGCTGCTTTAGAAGATGGGAATAGAAGGTATAATGTCAGAATTGAAGGCTGCCGGAGAATCGAGAAAGTTTAAACCCGTGAAATTCGCAACTGAACTTTTTCTAAAATAATCGGGGCGACTTTAAAGCAGAATCTGAGATAGCAGCGCTTACGCGACGCTGATCAAACACCGCCAGACCCCGACCAAGATCTTTTATAGTTCGCTTTGAACGATTATCATTTAAGTTAGAGGTGATGGAACTCCTCAGGAAAAAAGGAAGATATTATATATGAAGATTGCCACATTCGTCTTCCCTGACTTCTCTCCAGCAACAGCTATCAAACGCCGCCTTCTATAATATTAAACAGCG
>NW_024377670.1:0-35382 GCF_016835505.1 Polypterus senegalus
AAAATTTTTGGACCGGTCATTTTATGATAGGTTTTTAGGAAAATGTTGTATTCGAGGCCAGTTCTATTTTTTCCCATTGGACATCAATTGGCGCAAATTTGCCGACTGTAGTTAATTCACTATGCTGTTCCGCAGACAAACAAAACAAAACAAAATAAAACAATTCCACAATATTCCTTTTTGTACGCTCTGTCCACTATCGTTTGAATATTTGGAACAAACTATTTTATTCAACATTCTCATTTCCCATTTCATGTGTCTGAATTAGAGGAGAGAAAGAGGTTAGGAGCACTGCGCTGATACAGTGCATAGCCGCACCCAGCACATGACAAACCAACTCAGGAGACCCAGATTGGGATCGAGAGTGCAGCCTGCTGGGTGACACCTCATGTACCACTAGTTCGATGGAATGGAACTGAGTGTGAGGTTTTATGGTGGCTGGAGTGCCAATTCTGCCACCAACCCCAGATTTTTCCCTGCAGGTTGGAGGCATACATGCAGGGCTGGATCGAACTAACGTTATACCAGGATGGAACAACTCTAGCCTAAAGGGCTTTGCTCAAGGAGCCCAATGAAGTGGAGTCACTTTTGCGTTTACAGGATTTGAACCGACAACCTTCCAATTGTCAGTGCAAATCCCTAACCTCAAACCACCACTCTGTGTCTGAATTGCTAGGTATAATTCACTTCATTGAAAGGTAGAATAGCTATTAGTTGTTTGAAGGGCATTATGCATTTCTATATATGAGTAGTTAGTAGCCTATTTGAACTGATGTGCATCGGCATACATAGGCCCCATGTGAAAACTAAGAAAATTACTTTACATAACTTATTCTGGATTCTTTTACTTGCACTTGTACAATACATAACTTTTTGTACCAATATCAACAACAGTTAGGCCAATACTAAATGTTAAATGGTAGTGATGGCTACTGGTTCTGTTGAAAAAAGTAAACTCATAGGTCTTTTCTCACTCTAAAAATACAAAACGAACTGAACACGAACTAGTTCAAAATTAAAATGGTGAACTATGATGAATTTATTCATCTTGATCTGTTGAAATGAACTTTGAGCTAGTTCTTGTGAGGTGTGAACTTGCACAACACTGCCAAGAAGAGCAAAATAATATTCATTTGTCACAACAAAACAGAGTTTATCCATTAAACTGCATACCTCCACATTGCCGAGGATAATGTTTAAACTGTTGATCTGATGACATCTTAAACAAATACTAAGGAGCAAAATCTGAACTTTACGAAGAAATGGCAACTACCAAAGACTATAAAATAGCGTCTGTAACAGGGAAAACAAAATGGCGTTAAATTATATGCTAGAAATTAATCAAAGGCGGATCGGTGGCGCAGTGGTAGCACTGCTTCCTACTGAGTTAGGAGAACGGGTTGCTTCCCTGGGTCCTCCTTGTGAGTTTGCATGTTCTCCCACAGTGTCTGCTGGGTTTCCTCCGGGCTTTGGTTTCCTCCCACAGTCAAAGACATGCTGTTGGTGGATTGGATTCTAAATTTGGCCCTTGTGTGTGTGTGTGTGGGTGTGTGTCCATGCAGTGGGTTGGCACCTACCTGGGATTGGTTCCTGGGATTGGCTCCAGCAGACCCCGTGACCCTGTGTTGGATTCAGCAGGTTAGAAAATGGATGGATGGAATTATTTAAAGGTACACCATTTCTATTGAAGTACTCAAAATCCTGGCACATAACACCTCAGATTTTCTATAGATATTACCAAGAACCTGACCAAAAAGACAATAAAATTAAAGGTTACAATGTTTTGCATGCTTAGCCTGACAGTCCTCTCTAGGTTTTTAACAAATGTAGAGTGCTGATATATTTCATGAAGATAAATTAGGTTTTGACTTGGGAGTGTAAGTCACAAAAGTCAATGTGTCACTCACATACACAACCCACCAAATGTGAACCCAGTTCTCTGGAGTTGTGAAGCAGCATGCCTACCACTGCACCACCATACTGCGTCAATTGATCACTCATTGAATCAATGCAAGGTGAGGGTTGGACTGGAGACTTTTCTGGGAGTGATGGGCATGAAGCAAGATGTGTTGAATGTGTTGTATTCGGCTAATCTTTTATTTTAGTGGGTGTAGTGGTTACCTCACAGCTCAGGGATATAATTCAGATTCAATTTTTTGTGTCTCAATGAGTTTCTCTGGGTATCTGAGTTCTTCCAAGTTTGAAAGATTTGAAAATATGAGTTGGTTTTATATACAGTATTTGTCTCATTGAACTAGCACACTTGGTATATCTTATGTGTGTGGGACTGACTTTACCCTTACCCCTTTGAATCCTTAAGGATCTTGTGGGGGACCAAATGGTGTGTGTTGGGTGTATTAAATCGGAGCTGCCAGGAGGACTAAATTTAATGCTGCGATAATAATTTTGTTGTTACTTCTTGGCCAAGATAATGACTAACACAGTGGACATATTTCTGAAGACAGGATCAGAGAGTAGACAACAACCAATGGCTAATGAGAATGAGTTGGCAATCCTCAGGAAAGATGAAAGGTTCTAGGGATCTCTAAAGGGAAAAGCAAGACAGTCGCCTGTGATGCCCCATGCTTCAAGAACCTTTAGCATGATTTACCTTGGGCTACTTGCAGATCATGAACCAAGTTTAAGCCATGATGCTAGAGAGAACAAGACACAGAGGACGTGGAAAAATACAAAAAGCATCTCTTAAAACCCATGCCAAAAATTCAAGTCTTGTGTCAAATATCAATCAAACAGTTCAAGTGCAATGAAACTTCAAAAATCGAATACAAAAGGAATAAAAAAGAAAAATGAACCCAAAGTTTTCTGATTCTTTAATCCTTTTCATCTAAAAGTAGTCTAGGAAAGAAATCTCCAAAATAAAAATAAACCACTGGTGTAAAGCTCTTGACTCCAATATTACCTCCACTGAATGGGTTAATCAGAGGTCTCCTTCACAGGTCCTTCACAATCATCTCTCCCTCAGGTTAGTCAGAAGGTTTCTATGCAGACAAAAGAATGAAGGAACTCTACAGGCATTGTAGAGCCTTCTTTCTCATGAGTTACTCAGTAGGGTTAACAGACAAATACAAAGAGAACAGAATGATCCTAGTTCTGTTGTGCCATTTTATGGCATTATATATCCGACCAATAGGAATGTATGTCACTATGCTCATGATGATCCTACCTAAATCAGGCGAAACTCCCACCCTGTCCCAAAGGTATCGTCCTAGTAGCTGAATGACTTCCAGCCTGTTGCTCTGCGTCACATCGTGAAGACATGGAGGCGGCTACTACTTCACACTGAGGCCACAGGTCGTGCGCCTCGACCCTCTAGCAGTTTGCATACTGGAGAGGTGGGACCTGAGGATGCCATCATCTATATGCTACACGATCCACTCTCCCCACTTGGACAGAGGCGTGGTGCTGTAAGATATGTTTTGGATTCTCTGCGCCTTCAACACCATCCAACCTCTGCTCCTTAGAGACAAGCTGACTAAGATGGGGTAGACTCACAACTGGTGGCATGGATTGTGGACTATCTTAAGACAGACCTCAATATAGTCTTTAGAACTGCAGGTCTGACATTGTGTTCAGCAATACAGGGCGCCGAGAGGGACTGTACTTTCTGCCTGTTCAATCTATATACATCAGACTTAAAATATGACTCGAGTCCTGCCCGTGCAAAAGTTCGCTGATGACACTGCTTGATGGGCTGCATTCAGGGTGGCGGTGGAGAGTACAGGAAGCTAATCAAGACTTTGTTAGTGGTGCGACTCAAACCACTTACACCTGAACACCAGCAGCACCAAGGAGCTGGTGGTGGATTGAGGAGGCCCAGGCCTCCTGGACCCTATGATCATCAGAGGTGACTGTGTGCAGAGGGTGCAGACCTATAAATACCTGGGAGTGCAGCTGGATGACAAATTGGACTGGACTGCCAATATGATGCTCTATGTAAGAAGGTCAGAGCCAACTATCCTTCTGAGATGGTTGGCATCCCTTCAACATCTGCAATAAGATGCTGCAGATGTTCTCAACGAGTTGTGGTGGATGCCCTCTTCTGCGTGGTGTGCTGGGAGGCAGCATAAAGATGAAAAGCCTCACGCCTGGACAAACTTTAAAGGCAGGCCCTATTGTAGAAGAAAAGTTGGACGTTTACATCTGGCAAGCGCGGGCATTAAGCAAACTCCCTGTCAATCGAGAATAATCCACTGCATCCACTGAACAGTGTCATCTCCAGGTAGAGGTAGTCTTCATGACAGGACTTCTGTCACTGTTTTCCACTGACATGACTTGAATGTTCCTCCTCCCACTATCACTCTTCAATTCACGAATTGGGCATATAGCTCTTCATTATTGCTCTCATCATCACAGCAACTTTTCCTTTCATGCCAGCAATAAACTGGCCTTCTGTCACACCACACTCAGCATGGTGTGCACAGCATCTTCCTTTGCCATCCTACAACTGAACAGCACTTCTCTCTCAAGCTACAGCAAGCTGTGACCAGCATTCTTAGGACCATCCACACCTTCTAATAACGACCGTAAGCTTCTAAACTATTAGAAGCGATGTAAGCATTAACCAGATGTTCTTATGGCACCAACTCACACACCTTCCATTAATAACGTACCAGTATTCATAAAAACATTAGAAAGAGAAAATGTATTAGGTGGTTTTGAATACTATACACTTATACATACATTTCAATTTTAGAAATAGCTATTTCTCAATTCAAAAAACCCAAAGGAAAAAAAGTTTACTTGGTTTTGGGAAAAAATTCCTATTAAAACAAAAACAAATAAAAGTTCTTTATTGCCTTTTTTATGGTTCCTTGGTTAAAAAAACAGGCCAAAAGGATGTTAAAAAGATTTTTTCTTTAGCTTGGAAGAAAAAAATGAAATTGGGTGTTATTAAACAAACAACAAACTCCTAACTACTTTGAAGTTGCTCTTGCTCCATATGGATTCCCTTTGGATTTAAATTTCAAGGGAACTTTCCCCAAAGGAAAAAGTTAAAGAGAGAAAATCGCAGAATTAAGAAGAACAAATGGAGAAGGGTGAGAATTGAATAAATGTTCAATGGGTCCTAAACTAATAAAAGGCAGCTCTTAGCCCGCTATAAGGGCTGTGGATTTACCAATACCATGTGCGACCCCCGGTTTTGGAACCCCCGGGGGGGTGGTCCCGGGGCCTAAGGGCGGGCCTGTGCTGATTTGCCCCCCTCGTTTGATTTTTTAGTATAGGTTTTTTCCATCAAATCAAATTTTTCAGCGAACGGGATATACCCCCAAAATGTTAGTGGGGGGCTGTCCCCCCCTTCCCCAAAGCCCTCTTTTAAAATACCCTAAAAGCCCGGGGCGCTTCCTTATAAAATTTCCCAAGGGAAGGGGCCCGTTTTAGGGATTTCCCCGGTAGGAAAAGAGGGGGGGGTTTGGGTTTTAATTCCTCCCCATCCTTGCTATTCCTTACATTAGCTTTTTGTTTGGGGAAGTTTGATTGAATCTCTCCACTGGCCCATCGGTTTGAGGATGATACAGGGGGTTTTTTAAATGCTTTTTTTTTCAGTAATTTGGGCGGTCCCCTTAAAACTTTTCCGAGGGGGTTTTTGGTCCGTCAGGACTTCTCTAGGAATGCCCGTGAAAAAGACCCCACTATTTCCCCGTGCAATTTTTTTAGTGGTACCCGGAAGGGGGAAACTTCAGGGAATCGGGTTGCATAATCCACGAGGGGAGTATATATTTAAAATCCCGGGGGCGGGGGCTCCGGGGGTTCTATATCCCCCCAATCCTGAAAAGGGAGCGTCAAAAAGGGGGAAGGGGAATCAGAGAACCGGTCCCCCCAAAAAATTTACGCATTTGGGCCTGGGGGAGGGAAATGAAAAAGCGAACCTCCCCCGAAACCCCGGGCCCAAAAAAGGAGCTTAATGGCCCCTAATTTTTTTTATGGGCGAGATGGCCTCCAAGAAGGTGAGTGGGCTAACTTCGCAAACCTCCGCCCGGTAGGTCAGGGACAAACCAACAACTTCGGACCTTCCCCTCATGTTCAAAAACCCCCGATACAAAAATTCATTATCCTTGAAAAAATTGGGGCCCCTGTGGCAGGGGCAAATAAAAAATTCCTTTGGCGTTACGAGAACCACTGCATTCTTTATTTGCTTCAGGAGTCGTCATTCCACTTTCTCTCTTGAAAAAGGCCGTTAAGCCCCAAAAGTTGCAACTCAGAGGCGGGTCGGTCCCGACCCTAAAGAGGGGAGAATCCCCCCCTGCTCCCGGGGCTAGTGGAGGGCGTGGTAGCCAGGACGGCCCGGGGAATTATCTTCGTCACTCTCTTGGCCTCCCCCCTCCTTCGGCTAAATTCCCGGTGGGGGAAACGGCGGGGGTAAGTCTTTATATCTATCCTTTGGGGGCCAAAAAGTTTTTTGGGGAATGTTTTTCAAAAACTCCCCTTGGTTTACTGTAACCAGCCCCCCCGAGGATTCGGGGAAAAGGGAGGACCCGGGTGTACGTTTCTGATAAGCCGCGAAGGGTTCCTGGGGCCCCCGTAACCCCGGCGGTACGGCCCGGATATCCCCTTTTGTATACATTTTAGACTGGTTTTTTTAATCCATTGTTGGGGTGGGAACCCAAAGCGGGAAAACGACAGCCCGCGTTACTCCCGGAAAATCAAAAGGCCCCTTTTTACCATATTCCTTTAAAACCCAAAAGCTCCCCTTATGTTTATCCCCCCGGGGGTTTTCTGGGGCCCCAAAACAACCCCCCCATTTGTCCCCTAGGGTTTTTTTTCCCCCGACGAATTGCCAAGCCAGGGGGCCCCGGCGACCAAAACAGGCTCTGGATTGGTGGAAGGGACTTTTTTTGTAGGCCCTTAACCCCGGGTAGTCCCCCGGGCCCTGGTCTGCCCCCCCGGGTTTCCCCCCGGGCCTCTGGGGTTGCAGGACCCGAATTTTCGCCCGGGAAAATAAATTCTCCCGGGCCCGTGGGCAAAATTCCCCTGGGGTTTGCTGCTTGGCAAAAAAAAACCCCCTTGCTGCACTATTTGAAAGGGGGGTCAAATAAAATAGCGTACCCACTCCCCACCTGTTCCCGAGATCCATTAGCCTGCTCTGACAGGCCTTTGTTGGGTTAAACTCCCAGTCTATTATATTCTTTCCCCCTGCCCGGGCCAAGGGACGGCCATGTTAACAGGGACCTTGGCCCCGATGGGGCTCGGCTTTCCTACCCCGAAGGCATACTGAGCCACTTTTGTGTTTTCCCCCGAAACCCCTTGCCTTTTAGGTCCCCTCTACCTTCTCCCCGGGGATGGGGTTTGGGAGCCCGGGTTATCTTTTTGGAGCAGAGCCTGCCCCGCGTCCCCCCTGACCCTTCCCGGGCACTCCCCGCCCGAAAAAATTTTGGGGGACTCACCCACCTGGTTCCTTGAAAGGGCCGTGTCCAGGTTTTGCCCGGGGAAACCCCTCTCCCGACTTCCCCCTTTCCCTTTAAAAACTGGGGGACCAGAAGGGGAGAAAGGTTTGGGGGAGCCACCCGTTTAATCCGGTTTTCCCCGGGTGCAATAAAATTGAACATATCAAAACAGTTGTTTACAACAGAATTTCCCAAAACAGAACTGCCTGCCCCAAGCAAGGCGGGGAGCTTTATAGCTCAGAGGTGAAAAAGATGTAGTCCCTCTGGGCGGGAAATAGAGTGAACATCACCCTTGGGGGGGGAAGGGGTGACCTCATTCTTGGGGCCCGGGAAACCCGGGGGTGGTGTGTCCTTCCCCGGAAATAAACTCCCGGGGGGGATTTCCCGGGGAAGACCAGAGGGAAATCAGAAAGGGGTCAAGCGTCCCCCCCCTGGGCAGATGTATAAACAATTTTTTCTAAGCCCTTCCCGCTGCTTCCCCTGCACCCCTGTGTGACAACATACATATATATCTACATATATAAAACACATATATACATACATATATATCTACATATATAAAACACATATATAAAACACATATACATACATACACACACATATATACACACAAATACATATATATATATATATACATACATACATAAAACACACATATATAAACATATATATACATATACATACAAAATACATATACATACATATCTACATATATACACACACAACTATTTAATTTTCAATTCAATCGCTGTTTTTTTAAAACAGTTGACTCCCCCCCCTTACGTGCAAAACAAATCAAATCATTCAGTTGTCTTTGCTCAAAGTCATTTTAGGCTGGGGGGCCCCCGGCATCTTTTTGGCAACAAAATTCGTTTTCTGTTTGGGGGTTTGGGGTTTGTGTTTGTGGAGATTCTCGGGGTGGATTGCAGGTGCTCATCAAGGGCGACTCCTGTGTGCTGTTTTTTTTAGTCTTTATCACTGAGGAAAGAGCTTCTCCCAAAAATATGTCTACCCAAAAATCACAAGGTTGAGCCCAAAGTAAACCTTTTTTTTTCTTCAAAGTCAGGGGGCACAAACTCAGTCCTTTAAAAACTCTAGTGGGGGTTAAATGTTGGCCCAAAAAAGCCCGGCGCTGCATTATGGGATCTAGGGTTTTTGTTTTACCAAACGCTTCATATACCGGGGGTTTTAAAAACAATAATACAATTTTATAAAATAATCTACTTGGGCCCGGGTATAATTACCCCGGGCGGATGTGGGCCCTTTCCCAAAATTTGACACATATGGACTAAATAGAACTTGAAAAAATATATTTTTTCAAATGTGTCCTTTTTAAATTTAGATAGGGGGTTGAGCATACACCTCCCTGCCTCAATGGGTCCCTCCCCCCCCTAAGCTCTTACTTTTTTTCCGTTCATCCCAATAAATACACTGGAATTGGGTTTACCAAAAAAATCTTTATGGGAATAAAGTATCCATTATTGGGATGTAGGGGGGATATATATATATACATATATAAAACCCGGCAATGAAAAGTGTGTTTTAAAAAGGTAAAAAAGAAAAGGGAACTTTTTAAAAATACAAAGACTGTCAATATACAGTATTTGTTTTGTGAGTGTTACTGAGTGTTGCTGTCATCAAGGATTTGATTATCATTATTTCTTTTTAAACAAGTTCGTATTTGTAGGATGTTGTGTTTGTTTCATTCCGGTTTGTCAATTGTTGTAAAGATAAGGTTTCATTCATGATTCATTTCTTCCATCAAAAAAGCTTTGCTTCTTCATCTGAGACCTGACACACTGCATCACGGGCTTTTTTCACTGTCTTCCTTGCGGGGCTGACTATTTCCCCCGTGTGCTTTGTTTCCACAGTAGCTGATTTTTGAAATATCTTATCAGGCGCCTTAAATTTTTTCGCCTTTTTAATTGTTAATTGGTTTTGTTCAGGGTTTTGGAACTGTTGCTTTTATCTGTGCACCGCCCGTTCCGGGGATTTTGTGTACATGCTCGGGGGTTCCCCGCTTGCTGGTGCCATTTGTTTAAGTCCATAGCTGTTTTAATTTACCTTAGTCCCACCCAAAACTTTTCTCGCGTTTCTGAGTTTGTGTCAAAAAACCACCCTGACCATTTTATCTTCCTCCATAAGCACAGTCCTTCACCCGGGAAAATTTACCCCTGGCAGTTTGTTTGGGTTGCTGGGGCCTTTTATGGGCAGGCACTAAATTAAAGCCAGGACCCGTCTATGAAATTAATTTAAAGTGTAGGTTTACAGCCTTTTTGTTTCAGTAGAACCATGAATGGTTGTATTGCACCCCGCTTCTTATTGTTTGCTGCCCTTTTCAATTATATAATGCTGTTTTCTTCAGCGGTTTTGGAGGTCTTCCTGGTTTTCTATGTATCTGATTCGGGGGGGGATGATGTCCAGAAACTCCCCCCGGGCGTTGAATATCTTTCATAAATGGAAAAAACCCTTTCCAGTTATGCCCATTCGTAGAATTTCGAATAAAACCTGCCCAACTTTTGTAAGGAAAGCTGTAAGGAATGAACCTGCCAAATTTCACCCTTCCACCCCGGGAATTTGGGAGTTAGTGATGGTCAGTGGTGAGTCAGTGGTGGTGGTAAAGTGAGTGAGTGATAGTGAGGGGCTTTCCCTTTTTATTATATAGATATATATATACCCAGGTACCATACACCACATAATCAGGCCTTTTTTTTACATTTTGCACAGGGAGAAAAAAAACATTTAAAAAATGGTAATGAATAAATCAGCGGAAAAAGAAACTTGTAAAAATCAACAACCAACACACAATCGTCCGCGGCCGGGGTGGAAGTGGAAGGGGAGGGGGGAGAAGGCGCCCCCCCCTCCATCATGCTAGTCTCTGTTTTCTCGTTCGTATACACTCCCTGCTCCCCCACCCCAACTCCCTTTTTCAGTGGTTTTCGCTTTCCCCGCCCAGATCCCCCTGTGACTCCGTAGATTTTTCATTGCCCCGGTTTTGGCTCCCTTTCTATATATAATAAACCCAAGATACCCACCCCGATGGTAGCGAGGTGGGAGGCGGTGTGTAAAAAGTGCAGAAGCATCTAAAAAGATGCGTTTGCCAGATGAATTGCTGTTTTGGGGTGTAAAACAGTTTTCTATAGTCCCGCGGGTGGAAGGGGTTAAAAAACTCGTTTTTAAAAGACTCTCACTTCATTGTGTTTTAACCTCAGTTGAAAAGGAATTTTTTGGATCCCAGGGGGTACCCCGGAAACCGTTTTACCCGCTGCCTAGGGGATTCACCCGCGGACACATGCCTCTATGAACAGTCAATGTGTGGACCTGCATTGACCTCACAAAGACCGGATATAAAGGGCCCCGGTTTTTCTGTGTGGTGCCCGTTGGGGGGGGTGGCTCTGTGAGTTTGGGAAAATCCAATGGTCTTGGGTTGTTGGAGCCCCTTTCCCTGCGGCACCATAGGTGCCCCTTGTGGGGGGTTAGTAAATCCCCCCCCTTCCGTGTTTCCATGGTTTCTTCCCTTGTAAATTATATTTATATTTTAAAATATATATATATATATATATATATATATATATATATATATATATATATATATATATGAGTGTGTGTATGTACGTAACAGTATTTGATTTCTGAAAAATTTTGCTGGCCCTGGTGGTATTTAAGGCGTGTTGCTTGTGAAACTTTTATTGTTTTTTTGTTTTCACAAAAACTCAAAAAAAAATTCAAACCAATGACTTTTGGGTCATGAAAAACAGTCATGGGAAAAGTGTAGTCTCTTTCAAATGTAATGATCAATAAGCAGTGACATTTAATAATGATTTTACTGTCTGCCATATACCTTTATAAACTTTAATGTAATTTCCTTTTGCTGTAATATCATCATGAAGCCCCCCACATAAAAAAAAACGGCCGCATCATCTTAGAATGCTCACCACTTGTTCCCCGGGTTCCTTCAAGATCGTTTTTTTAAACTGACTTCTGTTTTTTGCCATCCAGCCAAAAAATTTAAAAACGGGGGCCCTGGAAGGCAACTGGAACAGCATGCTATTCTTTGCCTTGGTTTCCAAGATACAAATTTTTCTGTCCGGTACTTTGTGGTCAAATTTTTTTTTTTATCACATCTACATGCTTATTTTGTTGACACTTTTGACCTTGAGTTCAATCTGTGTTCAGTTCAGTTGGAATAGTGGCAGGTTGGTGTTTTGTCGGGATCACATTTTAAGGTGTATTTGAAATTGCATCTTGATGGGTTACAGTGAAAAGGGGTCCATCAGCCCCAAAGCTACCCCTTTTGGGAAAGAAATCTTTTTGATAAATGTGCAGGATCATTGTAATATGTTATTTGTACGTCTAATATTAGATCTGTAGAGCACTTATAAAAAAAAATAATGAAAAACACTTGAATCTACCCCAACTTTAAAATGTGAAAATTAACATGATAAAAACAAAAATAAAAATTTTCCCTGCCATGGGAAGAGGAACATGGTTAATGGGCATGCTGTGGGTCTCCAATTTTGGGGACTCTCTTATAATGAAAACCCTTGGGTCCACAATTGACAAATTCAAAATAAAATTTCCCGGTAGGGGGGGGAAGGGTTTAGGTGCCCCCTGAATGTTGAGGGAAAATTTTAAAAGGATCATCCCGCCATTGTTGTCATTTGATTGCACATTACTGTATTTTTTACTGTTCTCAGAGGGGGTATTATGCTTTCCTCTTCAGCTGATCAGATTTATCTTACTTAAAAGAAAACTCCACCTAAAATGATCATTTTTTTCCCTTTTCCTTTCCCGGCATTTTTTAGTGATGTTTGGGGAGCATTTAGTCTCATTAGAATGAAGATAAAAAAATTTATAATATGATGGGCTTGAGACCCCCAAATTGTTCAAATAAAAAAACATGAAAAATTTCCCTGAAAAAATCTTCAATTACTTTTGTATAACATCAGCTAGGTATACAGTCTACAGTCATACAGTATACTAAGAACATCTAAAAAAACTGTATATACTCAAGTCGGTCTTGAAACCCAAAAAAATTTATCATAAATCAGACCCCAACTTATATCCCGTTAAAAAAGTAATTTTTTTAAACTTTTTCCCCCCTAATCTGCATCAGTTTCTCAGACAATTGAATTTTGTTTCAGCAACCGTTACCAATTTTTTTCTTTTCTTTAACAACATTTAATTACAAACCAGCTTCATATTGTCTTCTGACCACGCCCATCATAGATAAGGGGGGCTCTTATGATAAGGGGGTATGAGGGGGGGATACACAAAACACAAAACAGTGCAAACGCCCCGAAAATTTGATTTGGGTGGTCCAGGCACAGTAGAGAAAGCAGAGATTTATGAGTTGATGGGGCCTTGCAACCACATAGAAAAAAAAAGGCAGTGTGTCTGGTTTCTCTCAGGTGACCCTTTGCATATCTAATCTCTTGGACCAATGGGGGTTTTTTTGCATTGAACATTGGGCCCTTGTAAAATAGCAGAAATTATACTGTAAAATCAAGTCCCAATATCTACAGGTGTAGAAGGAAAACATTTTATATTAGCATAAAAAAGAAATTAACATAAAAAGCCATAAGAAGTAATTAAAAAACTTCTAAAACAATAAAATTAACATAAAATAGAATTTAAGAGAAATAAGATAGGCGAAATAGTTAACCCAAAAAACCAGTCATTTTGCATTATTTTTTTGAGAATTGCAGTGTGGAAAAAAAAAAAAAAAAAAATGCGTGTAGAAACCAGCTTAGAACAGGATAAGAAGATTTAGAAAACCCCAAAGGGTGGGAAGCAAAGGAATGATACCAAAGAAGATGTCCCTTTGGCACGTAAGGACTAGCTGGATTTGAATCAGAGAGGGGGAAAAAAGGCTTTGCTGTAACAAGGTCGCAATGATGTAATGCATGGGGGAAACATTAGTAAATTCAGGCATCTATTAATAAAGGCAATGCCCCCCACTCACTCCTCCTCACTCCTATCACTAATTTCCAACTTCCCTGAGCTGAAAGGGTGAAAATTTTGGGGGCTCATTCCTTACAGCTTTTCTTACAAAAATTGGGCAGGTTTTATTTTAAAATTTTACACTAAAAGGGCATAATGGGCGAAATGGTCAACAACGCCACCATTTGAACTTTCTTTTTATGGGCCCCCTCTTCAAAATTTGATAGGTGGCTTCCCCCGCACCCAAAAACCCAAAGTAATACTTATTTCATGGTATGATGCCACGTGGCCCTTATTGAAATTTCCAATGTCACTAATTCTCCAACTTTTGTGGGGAGAGGCTGAAATTTGGAAGGCTCATTCCCCGCTTACTTACAAAAAGTTAAGCGGTTTCATTTCGAAAATTTTGTAACGGGCATAGCGGGCAACAACGCCCCCCTTTCTTATTCATGACCTTTCTTATTCTGGCCCCATCTTCCCTGGAAATTTGGAGGGGCCCTTCCCCCCGCTGGGAAACCCATGTGATTATTTGATGGTATTACGCCACGTCGGCCCCATATTAACTTTCCGCACTAATTTTTAACTTCCGGAGGTAGAAGGCCCCCCATCTTCACAAAATTTGGAGGTGGCTTCCCCGCGTAACCAAAACCGATTGTGCTTATTTTGGTATGGCGCCACTTCGCCGCCATTTAAATTTTCCCCAAGCTACTAATTTCCCAAATTCCCGGGAGGTAGAAGGTGAAATTTGGGGGCTCATTCCTTACAACACTTTTCAAAAGTTAAGCAGGTTTCATTTAAATTCCCCGTAACGGTCTAAAAGGGCAACAACGCCCCAAAGTTGAACTTTCTTATTCGGCCCCCATCTTCCCCAAATTTGGTGGCGGCCCCCACTAACCAAAAACCCAAAGTACATACCTTTTTTGGTGGTATGATCCACTGGGGGCCCAAATTGAACTTTCAACGTCCTAATTCTCCCAAATTCCGGGGTAACGAAATTTCACTTTTCGGGTGGTATGATGCCACTGTCGGGCGCCATATTGAACTTTCAACGGTCTTTGTTACTTATGGGCCCATCTTAAAAAAATTTGTACGGGTTCCCAACCTGAATCCTACTCGATAAAATACATCCATATGCAGCTGGGGCCTGGTTTGGGGGGGTTTGGGGCCCCATCCCAACACCTCCCGTTGTTGGCGCCCGCCTATATAAGGCCGTCCCCCCAGTCTCTACATTCCCCCGCCACGGTTCCCATCCCTTGCTGATAAATACAGCCTTTTTTTTTAATCCCGGCTTCCGCTGTTTTTTTTCATTTTTTTACGATTATGTTTTTTGTGGTATTTTTGACTTATTTTACATTTTTGGTACCCATTTCCTTTATCATTCCAACCCATTTGCATTAACATGCCTATCGGGGTGATCACCATTTTAAAGAACTTAACTGAGTGGTTTCCGCCCAGAGATGGCACCTGCCTTTTCCTTTTCTTTTAAATATTGCCTATCAGGCTCCCTTGATATCTGGAAGAACATTTGTTTTAATGTATTGAATGACTGGGGGTTCAAGGTGGGACTGATGATGGTACAGGAGATAATCTACTACACGGAGCACAGAAGGTGAAATGCTTTTTCACCCATGCATCTGCATGTGAGTTGATGAATTGTTTGGTTGTCTCTTTAAAGTGTCGAAATGGCCAAATATTTTACACCTTTGGACAACCGCCAATGCCTCTTAAACATCTTAGATTCAAGGTGACGATTTCAGAAGTGGACTTTGATGTTTATGAATGTTTAAACTCTCAATAGCTGGATGTGAGTTATCATGAAACCGGTTGTATACTTACAATGCTTGACGATGCGAATGTCACTTAAACACAAGTCCTACAAATACTGTCGAATTGAAACAAACCAAAAAACTCAAACCGATTATGACAGCAGCAATCCAAGCTGTGATTTGAAACAAGATTACTGTTCCATGACCAACTGTACGTTGCATGCTTAAGAGTAAGCTCAGGTATAACTTGGTCATATTACAACCGGAGGACCGAACTACAATGTGGTATACAAAGAGATCCAACAAATAATTATTGGTATATTTTCCCTCCAGTTTAAAAGGTTCAATTTTTTTCTTAATAAAATTTTAAGGCAGTATTGCCGCTGCTTTAGGGTGTTTTGCTAGTTACCAATAAATAAGAATTAAAATTAGAAATTTACTTCGTAGAAATTAAGGCAAATGAAGCATGCCAAACAAATGATTAAATAAAAGCATATACAATATTTCTTTTAAAAAGCTTAGCTTTGAGCATCAGACAAACCAGTTTAAAAGTTAGGGAAAAAGGAAGTGATGAGAGGAAAGCCCATATAAGGAAGTCTGTACCAGCCTTGGCCAGTGAAAGAAATAAGCAAAAACAGAAACTAGAAATGAAAAAATAGACATGAAATACCAGGGCACAGCTGAGGGGGGGGAAAAGGGCGGACAGGGGTAGAAGGGAGTCAGAGGAAAAAGCAAATGAGCTAAAAGAGCGAGGTCAAAGTGATAAGAAATCTATACTAATAAAGGCAAAGCCCTCACTGACTCACTCACTCATCACTAATTCTCCAACTTCCCCTTAGGGTAGAAGGCTGAAATTTGGCAGGCTCATTCCTTACAGTTTACTTACAAAGTTAAGCAGGTTTCATTTCGAAATTCTACACATAACGGTCATACGGTCAATAACGGTCAACAAGTCCCCATGTTGAACTTTCTTTTTATGGCCCCATCTTCGAAATTTGGTGGCCTTCCATGTGCTAACAAACCGGCGAATACATTCCCAAAGGTATGATGCACGTGGACGCCATATTGAACTTTCAGCTACTAATTCTCCAACTTCCTGTGGTAGAGGCCGAAATTTTTAAATTGGGATTCCACTGGTCGGGCCGTCCAGTTTAACTTTCTTAACCCCGTTGTTTTTATTCTAAGCTCCTTCAGCTGCTTCCCTATGCACACGTAGGTGACAAATATATATATCTATACATGTACACACACATATATATACACACATAGATATGTATACACACACATATATATACACACAAATATATATATATATATATATATATACATACATACACACACACATATATAAACATATATATATATATACATATCTATCTACATATATATACACACAGCTATTCTCAGATCAGTGCAATACGCTGTTTGTTAAAACGTTGACTCCGCTTTACGGCAATAACAAATCAAATCATTCAGTTGTCTTTGCTCATATGTCATTTTAGAGCTGGACGCCTGGCATCTTTTGGCCACAAGTTCGTTTCTGTTTGGTGTGAGGTTCTGTGTTGTGGAGATTCTCAGGATGGATTGCAGGTGCTCATCAGTGAGGCGACTCCTGTGTGCTGTTTTGTTAGTCTTTATCACTGAGAAGAGCTTCTCACACAGATATGTGCTACCAAACATGCACAAGGTTCGAGCTGCATGTAGACGGACTTTTTTTGTTCTTCAAAGTCACACAAAGCGCCGTGCAAACTCAGTGCTTTAATAACTCTAGCTTCGCAATAACCTTGCAGCATCATAAGGTAGACTTGATTAACGCGATAGAGTGTACCGCAAGGCAGCTGAAGCGCTGCATTATGGGATCTGTAGTTTATTGTGTTACCAGCCTTCATATACCCGGCCATTAATAACAATAATACAGTATATAAAATGATCTCATGGGCCGGATATAATTACAGAAGCCTGGCCGATGTGGCCCGCGGCCCTTGAGTTTGACACATATGGACTAAATAGAACTTGAAAAGATATATTTTTTCAAATGTGATCGCGCTAATTCAGATAGAGTTGACGCCAAGACTACAGCCTGCATGCCTCAATGAGTCATCCTCCCTCGCTCTTACTTTTACCGCTCATCTAATGAATACACTGAGTATGGCTTTTTACCAAAACAATCATTGATGGCTTAATAAAGTATCCATTATTCGAGTATGTAGAGGGATATATATATATACATATATATATACATATATATGCGTGCAGACCAGCGGAGAAGTAGTGTGTTAAAAAAGGTAGAAAAAGAAAAGGGAACATTTTAAAAATAACGTAACATGACTGTCAATATACAGTATTTGTTTTGTGAGTGTTACTGAGTGTTGCTGTCATCAAGGATTTGATTATCATTATTTCTTTCAATCAGGTTCGTGATTTGTAGGATGTGTTGTGTTCAAGTTACATTCCGTGTTTGTCAATCGCTGTAAAGATGACAGGTTTCATTCATCGATTCGCTTCTTACTGCATCAATAAACAGCTCGCCTTCTTCTTTATCTGAGACCTGACACACTGCATGCACGGGTTTTTTTACACTGTCTTCCTTTTAGCGGACATTGACTTTTTCCACCGCGTGCTTTGTTTCCACAGTAGCTGCATTTATGAATATGCTTATCAGACGCTTCATATTTTTGCTGCCTTTTCAATTGTGTGTAATTCGGCTTTTGTTCAGCCTCTTGGAACTGTTGCTTTATCTGTGCACCGCGCCAGTTCACGCGGAGCCACTCTGCGTACTTGCATCGAGGGTTCCCAGCTGTGCTGGTGCCATCTCGTGCTATGTCCATGGCTGTATTTAATGTTACCTTAGTCCTGGCACTAAAAACTTTTCTCGTCAGAGTTTGTGTCAAAACACCACCCTGACCATCTCATCTTCCCCTCCAAAAGCACAGTCCTTCACCCGTGAATATTTACCCGTAGCAGTTTGCTATTGGATTGCACGCTGACGGACGGCCTTATATGGGTAGGTACCTAAATTACAAACGCCAGCTGCAGCCTGTCTATGAACTTAATTTAAAGTGTAGGTTTACATCGTGTTTTGTTTCCAAAGTAGCAGAACTCATGAATATGGTTGTATATGTCACTCGCTCGCTTCTTATTGTTTCGCTGCCTTCTCAATTATATATAATGCATGTTTTCTTGAGCCGCTTTTGAGGTCTTCCTGGTTTTCTATGTATCTGTGGATTACGTGGGATGCGGATGATGTCAACACTCTAAACTCCTCCCACGGTGGTGAAGCTCATCTCCATTACAGTAAATGGAGAAAAACTGATTCCAGTTATGACCATATACGCGTAGAATTTCGATATAAAACCTGCCCAACTTTTGTAAGGAAGCTGTAAGGAATGAACCTGCCAAATTTCAGCCTTCCACCCACGGGAAGTTGGAGAATTAGTGATGAGTGAGTGAGTGAGTGAGTGAGTGAGGGCTTTGCCTTTTATTAGTATATATATATATAGAGAGAGATTAGCAGTCCTCACAATAATGACCATGAGGGCGGGGCGGTGGCGCAGTGGTGGCGCTGCTGCCTCGCAGTTAGGGGACCCGGGTTGGCCTTCCCTGGGTCCTCCATGGCAGTTTGCATGTCCCAGGCCGTGTTCTGTGGGTTTCCTCCTCGGCACTCCGCTTTCCTCCCACAATCCAAAGACATGCAGGTTAGGTGGATTGGCGTTCTAAATTGGCCCTGGTGTGTGGGGTGTTTTGTGTGTGTCCTGCGGTGGGTTGGCACCCTGCCCAGGATTGGTTCCTGCCTTGTGCCCTGTGTTGGCTGGGATTGGCTCCAGCAGTCCCCGTGACCCTATTCGATTCAGCGGTTAGAAAATGGATGGATGGACAATGACCATGACTTCACAATTGTTGAGAGTATACATTAAGGATGACTTAATTAATTAATTAATTTGTCTTTATTTTATATAAGTAGATTTCATGGATTTAAAGTGCAATATAAAGCAAATGATTAATAATACCATTAAGCAAACACATTAAATGTCTACATAAAAAGTAAGATGTGCAGTGAATTTACACTTTAAGGCAGGTGTTTATAAAAGTAAAGACATCCATCTATTTTGTGTAATGGCTGTCAAGGACAGGTGGACCTTATCTTGGCAACAGGCAGGAATCAGACCTTGATGGGACACCAGCCAACCGCATGGGACACTTAATCAAACATGGCATATTATGAATCACCACAATTATACCTCATCTGCACATCTTTGAGACGTGAAGCTTGTGAAAACCCACCGGTGACAGCTAAAAAGAATGTTCCAGTTCTAATAAAACAGTGAGTCAGCTGGTATTTGAATCCAAGTCCCTCATGCTACGCAAGGCACCAGAATTAACAACAATCCAACCATGGAAGCCAAAGAAGTATACTTACAGGTGAAAATCACGAATATGTCGAGTAAATATGACAATGCCACATATGAAAATTAATGTCTTAACTCCCCAGGGGTGAATCAGGCCAGAACTTTATGAAAATATTGATGGATGACACTTGTCAGACCAGCTGTTCCACTGTCTGAACTCTCTGTGGTTGTACATGGTTCTACTGAGATCCCAGGGCACAACAGACCTGAATGTGAGAATCATTTTGATGTGGTGAGGGTGTTTGTGAATGCATCCAGGTCAGTGATTATAAGGTTAAAATGTCTGGTGCCTTTGAGTGGACATATTGGCAGAGGACCTGGTGATATTGTCTCTTCACATGCATCAGTTTAATAAGAAGGATTCTGAGCTATAATAAACTTCAATGTATTATATAGCTACTGTGAGACATGCCTGACACCACCAGACTGAGACCTCACATCTTTATCCAAAATACACATTTTATTTTGCACACAGTCCACACAGTACACAGTGTTTCCCAGCACTAACCACCTTTACTCCGGCCTCTCTTTCAATGTCCGGTAGTACCTTTCTTCTCTCCATGGGAGCTTAGTCACACTCCAGCTCCCGACTCTAGCTCCCAGAACTGTAGAAAGGCGGCCCTTTTATTCTCACCGGATGTGCTCCAGATGCCCCATCTAACGACACTTCCTGGTGTGGCGGAAATGTCAGGAGAGCACTTGAAAGCACTCGGCGTCCCTGGAGGATCATCCTCCATCTTTCCAGGTGTGTCATGGTGGAGATACTACTGGGCCCCTGAGACTTGGGGCTTGGCTGGTGGTGGCCACGGGCCCCAATGGGCTTGAGCCTCCTTGCTCTTCTCCTGTGCTCCTCCTCCACGATCCTGGGTGGTTGTCCCTCATGGTTGTGGGAGGATGTACATGCCACCTTTTGGTCCTTCAAGGCATCCCGGCTGGTTCTGGCTCCCAGCTGGTTGTGACACTACATAATAGGTGTCAGGTCTTCTGATTGCCCAGGGGTGCCAGGATCAGAGTGTTGGGTGGGCGGAAGAATGGCACAGATGGGACTATATGTGAAAAGAAGCCATAATGACAAAGGCACAACTCACTTAAAAGTGACCTATGATATACAGACTCCACTAGGGGGCTATAAATATATGAGGTGTCACGAGTATTATTTTCTAGCCTTAAAGTCATACACCATGGCAATTGTAAGAAGAAACTCATAGTCTGTCATTTCATGTGGGTAGCAAATTATGAGCAAGATGGTCCTGCTGATTATCATCAATTGACTTGTTTTTGGCCATCTGTCCCTATAAATATCAGCTAGAACTAAGGGACAAGGTGCAGTCAGTGGCCACCAGAGGGCACACTTTTATACCTGGTGCAGCACCCTGGAATCATAGGATGGCATAAATTGGCAGGAAACAGGGAGTGAGTAGGAACAAAGGCTTATTGGCAGTAGAGGAAGTACAGTATCTTTAGGTCAGGGCAGAGTGGGGAAGTCCGCAAAATTTGTAATGGCCAGTTACTATGGGGCTCTTGGCCCAATAATACATAATTGTTTCACTTCCTTTGGTCCTCCATCACATATGTTACAAAAATAACTACTCATTTTTAGATGGTTTGGGCTCATTTGATGCCTTTTACTCATATGAGGTATCCTTATCACACTGGAGTTTTACTTCCTTCTCCTTTGTTTGTCTTCAGGCCTGTAGCTTATTTTATATTTTTAGTATAGTTCAGCACTGTTATGCCTATCTTAATTTTAATGTTACATTCCATTATGACAATTTATAGCACACTGTCAGCCAAACTGCTGTGAAGACTACTACTGCATATGTAAATGAATAAACCTTCTTTTTAGATAGCTCCTGTCTACGGTGACAACAGTTTCAAGGATAATTTTAGGTGTAATAGCTTTTGGCTTGTCACAGAAACTTGTTGGAGTTTCTCTTCTTCTCCATCCATCCATCCATCCATTCAGTTTCTCAACCTCTCAGTCTAATACAGGGTTCCTGGGAAGCCCGAGTAAGCTTCAGTACTGGGTGAACACTGGAAAATGCAGCAGTTTGTAGCAAAGTGCAAAGCGCCACACATAGGCAAAAGAAACATCAATTACATATACAAGATGAGAGACACTGCCCAACAGGAAATAACCTCTGAAGAGGAAGTTTGAGTTTACCGACAACAACATTCTCATTGTCTAAGCAATGTGCAGAAGGTATTGAAAAGGCAAATAAAATGTTAGGTGAAATCAAAAAAACTGTTGAATATAAATCAAGGGATATTATGCTCAGACTATATAGTGAGACCACATCTGGATTACTGCATGGTGACCAGATATTATAAGAATGACATAGCAGCACTTGAAGCTGTGCACAGGAGAGCAACCAGGCACATCCAATGACTTAAGGACATGTCTTAGTGTTTCAGACTCATGCATTGCACCTGTTTATATTGTAATCCAAGTCTTCAAAATCCTCAAAGGCATTGATAAAGCTGATCCCGCAAGAAATCCTTCAGCTTAAAGGTGAATCACAAGCAACCAGAATTGCTTAATCCCTTTGGACATGTTGGTCATGGGGAGCAGGTGTTTATTCTACAGTGCTAGAAACCAATCTTGGACATGTTATTGGACAATATTTAATAGAGTAAAAATAAAATTGCTGCTTACTAATTTGACCACCAGGGGCACCAACTACCCAAACCTTGCACAGACACCTGGCACAAGTCTAGCTTTAAACAAAATCTTTATTCAGTGGGAAACACTTCTCAAATTGTTTCCCACTAATTCTACAGTATAAGAACACCAATTGTCACAGATAATAAAGCACTTAGCTCTTTTCTTCTCTTTCTTTCTCCTTCCGCCTTCATTCCTCCTCTGGTAAGCTTTGTCCTCCTCTTCCACCTGATTCTTGCTCCTCGTGTGGCAGGCAGTTCCTTTTATGTGGTTCCCGAAGTATTTCCAAAGTCCCGAAGGCTTGACCCGGGAGCACTTCTGGGTAAAGCTGGAGCACTATGAAATAGGGCTTCCCAGTCCTGATAGCAACCCTTGGCGGCACCCATGGCATCCAATAGGGCTGATTCAATGAACTCCAATTCCCATGAAGCTCTGTAGGAAAACATGCTGCTGCCACAACTCAGGAGGACTGTCATCTGTTGCTTCCAGGGAGATAATGCCCTGTGAATGTTCTCTCCCTTGGTCCTTCCAGTGTGAGAGGCACAAGTGCCATAGTCCGATCCTGCTATGTTTCCATAGGGAGTCTTGTGGATAACTGATCAGGTCAGTAAATGACTTGTGTAGGGACTAAGAGAACAATGAAGTATGATTGATTCTGAACAGATACAAAAGAGACAAAAGTTTTGAAACCTGATATACCGTTAACTTAAAAATTCAGAGAATTCTGATATAGAGGCATCTTCATTTTGGCCTCTTTTAACTTCTAGTTCTAATTTAATGGCTAACGTTGTGTAATGCTTTTGGAGAGTGTCCAGTGGGAAGGGACTACATAAGATAAGAGCTGATTAATGTATCTTGAGTTAACTGCGCTGATGTATATTTGTATATAATCATGGAAATAATAAAAAATAAATTTTACAATACCCGGCCTACTTTATTGACTGGTGGTTGTCACATCAATGAAGGTAAGAAAAAAAAAATCAGTTTTCTTACACCCAGTCACGAGAAGCAAAACATTTTCCAATAATGAAGGGCCACTCTTTTCACCATATTGGGACATAACACTTCAACTTCAACAAAATTTGGGAATGTCTGATGCGTTGTGTTTAACAGATCATTCAGGTAATGCTTACTTTTTTTTATTATTCTTTTCAGAGAGCACAAATCAAAACTCAAGACCACACATTCTCTTAAATATTTCATAAATATTGGTTGAACACTTCTATGCCTAAAGATGACTAACACAGACCACTCTTCAAGTCTGAGGAGCTGGCTTTCCAATTTGCCAAGATGACCCTTGGACAGTGCTCATTAAATACAGTAGATGATTCATTCTAACAAGTTTACCATCTCACTGATAAGGTACCTGATAGTCATAATAACTACTTGGCTTGATAACCTCCATAAAGGTGTTTAGTTACAAAATAGGATAATAGAGAAATTGTTTTGCAATGGGTTAAGCGGGCCAAATGATTACTCTTGGTTGGTTCCAAAAGGGTGCTCCGGTCTCTAATTTAAAAGAATCTCTCTTAATTAGGCCAGCAGATCTTGATGACCTGTGCTCTGCTAGCATTGGCCAGAGTGGCCCACTAGGTGACAGGCCATGTCTCTGAACAAAGTGATACTAAGTCACTTAGTCCTTTAATACTTCTTTTGAATGTAAGCAATCAGGCTGCTGCCCTGTCCTCTTAAATGAACTTTCCTGCTGAGAGACCACTGTCACACCACTTTACTATAGAGCATGTTACATTTACTGGCTGCAGTTCCTGGCTCTCAATGCCTTGAGGATATCACATGAAATTACATGACCAGGAACTGCAGAGGGGTGACAGATTAAACATCTCGACTTTTCATTACAGTTTCAGTTCTCCTACTGCTTCTCAAATTTATTCTAAGATTAGCAGCCAATCAATGTTGAGCACGCCTGAATAAGAACAAGATGTCAAATAGATATTGGCACTGGATCAAATGTTAATGAGCCTACAATATTCATTCATTCATTTGATTTATTTACTAGGGGCTTCACCGCAGACCTCCGCTCTTGCAGTATCGCCAGCCACTTTGCGTCTCTGCCGGTCGTGTATGTGGATTTCACTTTCAGCAAACAACAAATATTTTAATTCTCGTGCATACGCCTCTTCATTGGGAAGAAACACTACTTTTCCCTGATGCCAACATGAATTAGACAATCTACAGGTCTCCGACTTGAAGTTTAAATGTGAACAATATCTACATACTTTCTGTCATATCACTTATGTCCAGATATTCGATCTCTTTTATGTTCCATTATTTCACCAAGTATTAATTTCCATTTGTTTGCACTAAAGTTTATTTTACTATCATTTTTAGAAGCTTTTGAATTTTAGTACTTTCATTATCTCTAACCTGGGGCCTCATGTATTAGCAGTGCGTCGACAGAAATGTTACGTAAGAACTTTTCCACGTTCAAATCGCGATATATAAAACCTACACTTGGCGAAAATACGCACTTTTCCACGGTACCTCATACCTTGTCGTTCGCAGTTCTCCGCTGGTTTTGCAGACTGGCGGCACTCCAGCGTCAAAGCAGTGCTACTGTTCCGCAATATTAGTTACACCTTTATTTTCCTGACACGCTTTCTTTATAAATACACGAAACTAACCGCATATTGTTTATTATTGTAAGCGCATCTGATTGTAACTAACTTGTAACAATATAATGGTCCAGGGAACAGCCATAGTATTCCAAATACCATAACTGCTTTAAGCTGTTGTTACTCTCACTTCTCCTTCTTCTTCTTCTTCTTCTTCTTTCAGCTCCTCCCGTTAGGAGTTGCCACAGCGGATCATCTTTTTTCCATATTACTCTCTCCTGCAGCACTCCGGAGTATTTATATCACTGTACCTGAGTGTGAATCACAGCAGCAGCTGATCGGGAAAGAGAATTATCAGTATACAGCTTCAAGGACACGCTTGTCTCAGCCACTGCAAAACGCTTTAAAGCCTTTCCTGTACAGACCTCGCGGTTCAGAAACAGTTTCATCCCAAGAACTTTAAATGCACTCAATCAATTGCTCCTTGTAGAACTGTTTGTACTTATAAGTACAATCACCCCACTGTAAACTTGCACTATAGTTACAGTATAATATTGCATAACCTGAGCCACTTTATAAAGCGCATTTACATATGATGGCGATATAATTTTTAAGGTGAAATGCAGCAAAAATATGTTTATTAAATTATACAGATAAAACTTTAACTTCATTTAAATAATCAGTATTCTTCACTGGGAGTATTGTGAAGGATAGAATAATTAAATGTGTACTACGAAAATATTTCAATGTTCCTTAAACATTTTGAAGAATTGGCGCTAAGCTTACAGATGGCTTAATTTCTATTAGGCCTGCAGAGCTGATTAGCGTGATCGGTTACTGTGGGAAAGAAAAGCAAGGACTGCAGTGGCAGCTACGCCAATATATATTGAATATTAAACAGAAAGAGAAAATTACAACACGGCATAAAACGTAGCAACAAATTTCCGCAAAAGTTAAATGCTTGTGTCATGAGCACCGAAGCAGCTATGCAGTGTCCGCAGAACGGATGTGGCCATCCACCATGCATAAGCTACCTTACTGACATTGGTGGGCGAAGGAGCCACCGATTCTTCCTCTTCCCCAGTGCCACCACAAGCCTAGAGTACCTGCTGAGTACTGCTGCAATAAATTATTTCATCGAAGTGAAACACATGTTTAATAATGCGTTTTAACTCCTATCATCATAAGAAATATATCATGTACATCTCAGTATTTTAGGTATTCAGAGAGCTGTAATATCACGAATGTAATGGATTCTGTGTCCAGTTGGAGGAAGAGAGCCGGTTTAAGAAGCAAGTAGTGATTCAAAGCATTTAACGTGCTACTTTAATTACGATGTGATTTGAGAAACTGGTTAATTAAACGATTTTAAGATGAAGTTTATGATGTTCTACTTTAATGACAAAATAAACTACGTGATTAAAGTGGAAATGTCAAGATTGAAGTTGACATTTCGTGCTTTTTCCCCACTGTGTGCCTTTTTCTCTGTACCCTAATAAGCTTTCATATGACACTCAGACAGTGGGCTACAACTCGCTTTCGGCGACTTTGATATGTGACTTCTTTTCCGGCACTATGTGATTTTGTGTTTCTCCAACACACTATGTCACTCTGATCAACTTCCTTTGTTGATTATACCACGGTTTATTTGAACAAATAGTATGTTTTTCCATTGCCTCCACTTGGTATTCGCTGAAATTCTTATATATTTCCCTGTGCTTCTCCCCTTGTCTTTCATGAAGGCTGAGCTTTTTATGGGGCGATGAGTATTCCATTTTGTATATCTAAAGAGGCGTAATTCTGAAGGAGTTGGGCGTTACATAAAGCGCGCACGAGCCGCTATTTTCACGCTGATTGGGATTTATGTAGAAGAACGTGGAAGCTGGATAATGCATAGACTCCAGCATCTGATTTTTCTGTGCGTAAGCACATTTCCTCGCTTTTGTGCTTACGTATATTATAGTGCTTAAATTCTACACGGGTGTTATACATGAGGCCCCTGCTCTTCAATGTTTTTGAACCTCTTTATGATGCTCTACTTTGTCATCTACTTTGTCTTTTATTTCCAGCCCTGGGTGTATTAGTTAAACTTCTTGGGCACAAAGTCTTGCCACTCTGGACATACATTATCTATCTAATAAATTTTGTCTCATCCCAGGCTAAAAAGTCTTGTCTTGTCCCAGGATTTTTTTATATAATAGAGAGATTTATTTGTTGATTGATTGGCTGTATTATTTGTCCTTTGAGTCCATATCCTGGTTTTTTATGTTTCATTTACAGCATGCATCTGAATTTCCCTTCAGATTAGTAAGAAAAGCTATCTAGCTCCAACCTAAAAAGAAGTGGGAGTTCAGGGTGCTGTGTGTATAGCTTGGTGCAACACTGGTCAAAAACACACAGGAAGCAGAGAATTATTGTGTGAGGAACCTAAGCAAAGTTTGCTGAAGTTAAAAGTGGTGTCCTCAGGGGTCTTACTTAAGGGCTATTTTAATAAATTAGATAATCTAAAAAGAACACCCAAATTTTTTCAATACATTGATCAATCTAGATGAGAACAGGCCATTCAGCCCAACAAAGCTTGAAGTCTTAATTTTCTAAACAGCATCAAGTCAAGTTTTGAAAGTCCAAGGTTCTACGTCTCCACACTACTTGGTCACTTATTCCATGTGTCTGTGGTTTCTGTATAGAAAAAATTCCTCAAATTTGTGTCCCCTGAAAATAACACTCAATCCCCTGAACAAATTCCCGATCCATCTATGACTAATTTACATAGAATTTTATTTATCATTGGAAATTTGGGATTTTACAAAAGTTCATTAAGAATAAATAAACACACACACATGTATGGTCTGGCGACACCAGAATAACTAACAAGAAAGACTACAGTCATGGTGTAAGTTACCATGTAGTGTGGTGAACAGTAGAACTTTAGGATTGCAAGCTTTGTTGGGCGGGAATGACCTGTTCTCGTAAAAAATGTTTCTATTTCAACAATGGGTTGTGGAATTCCTACAAGATGGCAGAATTTCCATTTCCATTTACTTCTTATTTTGTTTATCTGCCAAAAGATTTACAATCTTTCAGTACTTAAAAGACTGTTGACTCATGGTACTCATTCTAATCTGCCAAAATACATATCAGTCCCTGCTACCAAAGCATTACACTATTATTTGGCCTCTAAGCTAACAGAAATATAAAAGGTTGCAATTTATACAGTAAATACACACAGCAGTAAATTCAAATTTGTGAGAACAATGCAGAGTATGCTGACAGCTGTGTCATAGTGTGGTATTCCTAGGGTTGCCATATTTGAAAATTTGTCCCCTGTCCCATACAGACCTTTCAGGGACACTCAAATGTCCCCTAATTAGTTCATTTTCAAATTTTGTAATCTCTTATATACAGTATATTTCTTTTTGGTTCGTCCTGCTTCCACCTCAAAACCGTCCCGCCAATAAGGACACGGCATTTCTCGATTCCTATTTGTCCTCTTCAAACCCCTCCCCCTGCTGCCAGCAGCTCCTCTTCAAAACCAGTCCCCCACATGCTCCCGACACGCATCTCTCGCCAAACTTCTGAAGATGCTTACAAAATAAAGCAAACTCTGCGTTCCATGCTCAGAACCATCAAACCCCGCTAATCATACAAACATGCATGAAATCACGCAGTCCAATCCAACAGCATCTGTAAAGAATGCTTTTCAAGGGAAAACCCTAGGCAGGATTTGATGATACAATGTCCCGACATGTCACACCAATGTTACAGCCATTTTGCCGAAGAAGATGGCACGCCTGCCGAAGGACATTTTGCATCAGTCCCATAGGCAACTCCTGTAAACAGATTTCCCGCTGAATATGAATGCATCTATGGTTTCCCCACTTTTATTCCCGTGGAGACATTGGCTGGCACAAAGATTTACAACATGTTCTCATAAAAGCGCCTAGAGAATAAGGCTTCCCAAAGCCAATTTTATGCTCAGATTTAAATAGGAATACATTTAGTATTTTGCACTCCAGCAGTGAACTATTCCAGTAGCCGTAGATGCACATGTTAAAACAGAGGGCAGGTCTCAACTATCTCAGATTACATCAACAAGTTTTTGCGCGTGGAACAATAAAAAGGACTGTCAGGGCACTGCAAGCAAAAGCTGAAAAACACGGAAAGTCCCGGCAACCTATAAACGAAAGATGACTTCCAACATTTAATGAAAGTTCTATCTGCTCTCTGCCCTCGAGCCGCTTATATATTGTGTGTCCTGCAGTATGTACAGCTCAGGTTTTCCGGCCGACAATGCAGATAGCTTTACCTGCAAAAATGTTTAGTTAAATTTTTAGAGTTGGTGGAAAATCCCCGGAATTGGAGGACCGTTGGAATCTGATACCCATTGGAACCAAAATTTGATCGACTCAGTTTGTTTAGACAATTGCTACATCTGATTGGGCTTCAGTCTCCAGGCCCCACTGTAGTCAGTGCGAGGCGGGAAATCAGCAGCACCAATCAGCCACAGGCAGTGGGTAACAGTAAGACGGGTCTAAGAATCCAAATTTAGTCCCCAGCCCCCAGGTCACCAATTCGGACCCAGAACAGGTTCTCAGCTCTCCGCACCCTTTTGTGGAAACTGAGGAATAATAAAGTGCTCATAATTGGCGATTCCATAGTGCTGGAATGTTAGAATTCCAAACTATGTTAAACCAGCAGTTAATGTTAAGTTCTTGCAGGGCCAAGATTTCTGGCATAAAGGCCGCGATTGGACCGTTCCCGGGCGATGAAGTATCACCTTATTGCTGCATGTCGGCACTAATGATATTTTTTACAGCAATCTGAGGTATTAAGAACTTCATCTCTTGCACCAAAGCTAAAAGAAAGTCGAATTTAAGTATATCTGGTCCCTTACCAAGATTGTATAAGGGGATGTGATTTATAGCAGATTGCATTCCTTTCACTGCTGGCTAGAAACCTGGTGTCAAATAAAAAGAGTAACATTTGTGAACAATTGGGATGTTTTTTGGAAAGCCTGGTTTTTTCAGAAGAGATGGTCTTCATCCTAACTGGAGGATCTTATTATTATCCCAAAATATGGCAGCAAAACTGCCTGGTTGACGGGATTAGAGCACCACCCCGGGCCCGGAGTCAGGGTGATCTAAATCACAGGTTTGTTGTTTATCCCACCTTTATTTTCCTAAGCTGTTACCATAATCCTGTTGTGGGGCATCCAGTAAATTTAGTCTTGAAACAAACCATAAATTAATTGATAACCAAAAATAAGGTGTATAATTAGACCAAGGGATAAACTAGACACTCCACCAGGGCATCTAAATAGAAATTTAATTCAATTAAAACAAAAATATATCAGCAGTTCAAAAAGAACCATCAGTTTTAAATGCTGTTATTGAACATTGCTCTCTTGGCACTAAAGCTGTTTTGGTAAATGATATCATATTAAGTACAAAAATCTGATCTGTGTCTTCTTACTGAAACCTGCTTAGTAAATGTGACACTGTTCCTAGCTGAGCGCCACCAGATGGATACTGCCTTCATAAGTCTAGAGATTCTGGTCGAGGGGGAAACTTGGAATAATTCATTGTAACAAATTGCAAATCCTCCCTAAAATTTAGGCAACTTTACATCCTTTGAGGATTCATTTTAAATATTAAACAGATTTCAACAATTATAGTGCTAGCCCTACAGACCACCAGGGCCATATTCATTGTTCATGACTGATTTAGCAACCTTCTGTCTGGGCTAAATTATGATCACAAGTACTGAG
Source organism: Polypterus senegalus (assembly GCF_016835505.1). Taxonomy (NCBI): domain Eukaryota; kingdom Metazoa; phylum Chordata; class Cladistia; order Polypteriformes; family Polypteridae; genus Polypterus; species Polypterus senegalus. The sequence goes on from NW_024377670.1 coordinate 30,521, forward strand.
GGGGGATTTTAATGTACACATTGATGTGGAAACTGACACTTTTAGCAAATGTTTTACTTATTTTTAAATTCATGAGGATTTTGTCAGATTGTCAAAGGTCCAACTCATAATCATAACATACATTAGATTTAATTATAACTTACAAAGTTGAAATTCAAAATTTAAATATTACTCCATTAAATGTAGTTATTTCATCACTTCTAAATTACGTTTGATTTAGTTCTCTATGCCAGCCCCTTTGAATTAAAACAAAGACAGTCGACATCTAGATTGTAATTCTGCTTCAAAATTTTATAGATACCTTGAGTAAGTCGAATGTAATTGTGGAAACCATTTAGATCAGTTAACATCAAAGTAAAAAGTGGAAACAATTTAGATGATAATATCACATTATAATGTGACCTTGAGAGATCTCTGAAACAGTGGCTCCTTAAAACAAAAGTGATCAAAGCCATAGAAACTCTCCTGTTTAATGAAAACCTGAAGCTCTAAAAATTAATGTCTAAAAACTGGAGGCAAATGGAGAACAACAAAGCTACATGTCTTTCAAATTGCATGGACAGAGATGTAAATAAATATAAAGGCCCTCTTTAAAGCTTCGCCCAGAATACTATTCTACATTAATAGATAGCAATAATAAAAATCCTAGGGTACTTTTTAGAGCAGTGGCTAAATTAACAAATGGGAATTCAGATCAACAGTGCAAAATACCATCAGATATTAGCAGTACAGACTTTATGAACTTCTTCGATGAGAAATTAAAAAAATAAGATCCCAGATCTCCATCACAGTACAAACCAAATACTATTAGCGACCCTGTCAGACATTTGATTCAGCACTTTAATAATTTTAATCCTGTAACTCACCAGGGAAATCTTAACTTTAATTACTAAAATGAAGCCCATTACTTGTTCCCTAGATCCAGTGCCAACAAAAATAATAAAAAATGCCATGGATGTTCTTGCAGCCCTATTTTAACCGTATCAATAGTTCATTACTGCATGGCACCTACCTGATGCACTAAAAATGTCAGTTATTAAACCTTTAAAAAGTCAGACCTAGACCCACACATTTCTAAATAACTATAGGCCTATTTCAAATTTACCATTTTTCTCTCTAAAATACTAGAGAAAGTAGTGCAGTCAGCTTCAGTCACACCTTACACATTACAATTTATTTGAGAAATTCCAGTCTGGCTTCTGACTGGTCATAGTACAGAAACGCACTAACACGGGGTTGTAAATGACATTCTGATATCCTCTGATGAAGGAAATTCCACTGTAATTATGTTATTGGACTTAAGTGCAGCATTTGACACCATTGACCATTCGATTTTACTGCACAGGCTAGAAAACAATGTTGGGCTTACAGGCCCCGTGCTCACTTGGTTCAGTTCTTATTTATCAAATCGATTCCAGTAGGTACAGAAATGTCAGACAGTACCCATCATTATACACAGAAGTTGAATATGGTGTAAAGGAGGGCCTCAGTACTGGGACCTTACTGTTTTTCACTTTACATGCTTCCACTGGGATCTCTCATTAGGGAAACATAATGTTAATTTTCACTGTATGCAGATGACACCAGTTTACCTTCTAATTAATTCAAAAAGAAATTTCTCCGATGTTTCTTTAATTAGTTGTGTTAGGAATTAAAGGAATGGATGAATGAGAACTACTTGTCTTTAAATACAGATAAAACAGAGATGTTAATTGTTGGGGGGAATGGAGCTGATCACAGCAATATTTTGTCGCATTTTAAATCAGTTGGAATCTCATAATTTTACTGAATCAGCCCAATCTAGGAGTTATCTTTGACTCTAGCATGTCATTTAAAGCGCATATTACAAAGTCGTCCAAAACATGTTTTTCCATCTTAAAAAAATTAGGAAATTAAGGGCTTTTTAAAAAAAAAAGGATTGGAGAAATTAATTCATCATTTATCTCTAGTAGGATTGACTACTGCAATGAGGTGTTCACTGGCTGTTCAAACTGTTCTCTTACAGCCTCCAGTTAATCCAAAATGCCCCTGCAAGAATTATTACAAGAACAAAAAATATGAACACATAACCCCAGTTCTTAAATCTTTACACTGGCTCCCAGTTAAGTTTAGGCAGATTTCAAAATCCCCCCCTTTTAACATATAAAGCATTAAATGGCCAAAGGGCCGCTTACTTGTCTGAACTTATCATGACTTACAAACCTGAGCCCTTTAAGATCTCAAGATGCCGGGGCTGCTTAGGGGTTCCCTAAGGGTTAATAAAATAACAGTGGGAGGTCGAGCTTTTAGTTACAGGACCCCCTAAACTGTGGAATGGTCTTCCTGCTTCCATAAGAGATGCCCCTGATCTCAGCTTTTAAATCCCAGCTGAAGACTCACTACTCAGTTTAGCATATCCGACTAGAGCTGCTGATTAACTGTACATACTGCATCTCTGTTGTTAGTCATTAGCACTATAACATAAGTAACATGATAATTATTTGAATACTAACCCCCCACCATTCTGTTTCTTTCTCGGTACTAAATGTGGCCATTGGTGCCAGGGCCCACCGCAGTTGTTTGCCTGCCTATGGTAAAGTCATCCCTGATGGAGGATCACAGGAATCATGGGGAAAGAGGGTCCTTTCAGACAACGTTTCAGCCGTGGGATGGCCAAAAAGGAGATGCAGCTGATGGATGAGGTCTCCAGGACTCTAAAAATATCCAAACCTAATTATGTCATATCATCTCTGTTAAACCCTAATTCTAAAATTTTTATTATTATGCTGTCTTAAGGAATTGTTCTGTTCTGTATATTGTATTGTATTGACCCCTACTTTTGACACCCACTGCACCCAACCTACCTGGAAGGGTCCTCTTTGAACTGCCTTTCCGAGGTTTCTTCCATTTTTCCTACAAGGTTTTATTGGGAGTTTTTCCTTGTCTTCTCAGAGAGTCAAGGCTGGGGGCTGTCAAAGGCAGGGCCTGTTAAAGCCCATTGCGGCACTTCCTGTGTGATTTTGGGCTATACAAAAAAATAAACTGTACTGTACATTCTACAACAACATCTTTTGAGGTTGTTGTGATAATATTTACATAATCGAATTTCAGAAGAGCCTTCCTCATACCCACATGCTGTTTACTCTTCACAATAATTCTAACAACGAAGTTTCTAGGGTTAGATCTTTCGACTCATTATCTGTCGCCACCACCAAAACACCTATTCACTCGCCTTTCAAGAAGTATTTATTTCTTCTTGATTTTGAATACCTTTCTCACCATTTTCCGCTCCCATTCTTACACCCCGTATGCTAAAGCGGCTTCGCTAGTAAAACATATTTTACTACCGTCATGGAACCTTAACTGTCAATGTAAAATTTTATAGACAGGTGTTAGAGAACAAGGACCTTTTAACAAAAGCCAAATCATCATTGAAATATAACTAAAGGTACAAGTTCAATTCTCGTGGAGTGTGTTGAGAAAATTTTGCATATAAGTTTCTCAGTTTTGTTTCTTTTCATATTCTGAGACAGGTGGTTGAAATGGCTCAGCACCTCTCTGGGCTAGTCTCTATCTGAGATATGTTTGGTAAAGATACAAGAAGAAAGCAGTTTCTGTCATTCCAGTCCTGACATACTACAGCAACAGACCATTTATGTCAGCTGTTATGCATTCCAGTCCACCCATCATAAAGTGCATTCACTCACATCATATCCTATCAGTAAATACAATAGCCATATTACCGGAATGTCAAACAGTTTTGATCCAAAGAGAGCATTGAAGCTCAGCCCTGTAGGGGCCTGTGGTCACACCAGGGCTGCCCCAAGCCTGGAGAGCTCTGGACCTCAGCACTTCTGCCACCCAGAAGTGCTGGGGAAGAGAGAGAGAAAACCGAGTGTCAGGATGCACTGCACTCCCACCACACTGGGGCGTGTCGGTGGAAGATTTCCGGGAAACACCTGGAGCACATCCGGTGATTATAAAAGGGGCCCCTTAGCTTCATACAATGGCTGGAGTTGGGTGGAGGAGGACAGAGCTCGGAGGAGAGAGTGGAGGCAGACCAGAAGAGGCATTTGGAGGCCATTTTAGGGGTGTTTGGTGCTGCAGCATTAGGTTTGTGCACTTTGATTCTTGTAAATAGTGTAAATAAATGTGTGGTGGTGCAAAACATCATGTCTACCTGTCTGTGTCTGGGCTGTTCCCACTATATATATATATATATATATTTGTGGAGGACTGAGCTTCCATGCCGTCCTCACCCCGGCCACCAGGAGGAGCTCTACCTACAGCAGGATCGCGTCCCGGGTCCAGCAGGGCTTTATGGACTTTATAGTATTTATACGCAGCCCTGTTGGATACCTTGGGGACCACTAGGAGTCGCTGGGGGGCTTATGGCTCTGTGATGCCTTATGACCCGGAGAACATCACGGTCATGTGACGGGAAGGAATGTTGTGCTCCCGGTTAAAGTAATGGATTGATTGCCCTGACCTGGAAGGAGTAAGTAACTGTGGACTGTTGGGACAGGAACACCTCCGGTCAGGAGCTATAAAAGGAAGGCTCAGTCAGCGCTGAGCTGTGCTGGGAGGAGAGGAGCAAAGTGTCTGAGTGAGGGGGGAATGATTAGTATATGTATTGGTTTATTGTTTATGAGTAGTGTGGAAGGTGCTTGATTCAACTTGTGTTAAAAATAAAGAGTCTTGGGCTTTTTCCTGGTGTCTGGGTACTGAGGTTCAAGGGGGGAATGCCCCCAACTGCCATATATATATATATATATATATATATATATATATATATATATATTAAAATATATATACTAATAAAAAGGGAAAGCCCCCACAACTGACGATGACTGACTCACTCATCACTCCTGACTCATCACTAA